>NC_041365.1:21190271-21197771 GCF_900634415.1 Cottoperca gobio
TTCCACTTGACAACCGCATCATGTGCTCAGTGCTCCTCTCACCGTCTCTTTCGCTCATCACACCCAATACAATTCACTAAAAACCCACAAACGCACAGGTTCACATTCGGTAAAAAGAGGAGGAATAAGCCCGGGTCCCCCGTGGGAGCAGATGTCACCGGCACAAACAAGCGACAGATTGCCTCAGCCCACGGCCAGGCTGAAGGTGCTCTGCAGAGCGGAGGGAGGTCATTACTGCTGGCCCTTCTGCACAGGAGGGAACATAGAGAGGGGAGTGAAGAGGCTGCGGGGCTCAACACACCACTCACACACACTCTCGTCTCCACTGGCCTTTTTCTTCCTCTGCTAAAATGCAGCAGGTCACATTTGAACTGAAACCACTTATAGAGTTTGTTTGTAACCTGCAGCAGATCAACTGTGTGCCATTTAGTTTCTGAGGCATGAAATAACAGACTCAAGATTTTGCAAATTGGAGAAAAGATGACCGGCTCGACCCGCAGCAGTAAATGCCTGAACAGAGATGAATGGGCTCATGCAGATCCTGCACAGCTCCTGCACAGCTCCTGCACAGCTCCCCAGTGCACGCTGCTCTATTGATTACCAGGAGGATTTCACAACACTACATGTTCGTACAAAGCCAGGAGTCATTATTCAGACTTTATTTCTTTAACAATGGACCCAATTCAGCAGGAATTGTACATTAATAATCACACGAGTTTGTGACCTCGGCAGTATTTCATTCTTCTGCAGATCTTCTGAAAAGACGGGAAGATTCAGAAAAAGGTATTTTGCTGCCAACACGTAAAACAAAGAGGAGAAAGTCTGTGATATACCTGGAGTATCCTTACAGGCTTTTACATCTTGTCAACTAAAAGTAAGACTTACAAAACTTCACATTGTTTATAATGTGGAAGTCTAAGACAGTTAGGTCACGTAGTGTTCATCCAGCGCTACGTCCACTGACTGCTGCAGACCAGGAGAGGCGGTTGAAAGCACTGAAAAAAGCCAGTAAGTGGACCTTTGAGTTGAGACTCGTAGGGATGGCAACATCGTGAATTGCAATGGTCATTTTGGGGGTGATCAACACGGCAGTTTGTGGCATTCATTCCCCAAACATGAACCAAAGCTTTCACTTGTCCTGTGAAAAAACTAAATAAAGTTTTGTACAGACGTTCCTGGTAATACCTCCATGATGTGGTTTTATATATAATATAGTTTATAGTTTATATAGAACACTGAAGGTGTAACACTGGACCGCAGATCTGGAGTCAGGAGGCAGCTGTGGTGAAAACGCTGTAAAACTAGGTCAGAAGGCAACAACTGAAGTCCACAAAAGGGGGGAGTCAGAGCAGGAACACAACACGTCGAGGCAGAGGAGGTTAAAGGTTGGAATATGAAGGTGACAAATAAAAGACAATGTGGTGCACAGTGACTTATAACTGCCCTTTACAGTCAGCGCACTGCGAACAATAGCAGCTGGGCGGACAGATGACTCCATCAGCTGATACTGAAGTGACGGCTGGTGGGAGTAAAGATACACGATGCAAAGATTAGTCAAATCAGAGACGCAGAAGAGGAAAAGAAGGAGCTTTAAGGAGATTCATGGGTGACCTGGTACATGAGAACAAGTGTTCTGTTTAAAATCTCATGTATCCCACATGCAGGTGTTCCAGGCAGATCTCTAGTGAGGGACAAATCCTTTCATGTCATCTTCAGTTCTCAGTTCTCAAAGAAACGTGTTAAATTATTTCTAAAGGTGGAATTAAAACAACCTGAACAGCTGCAGCGATCTGTGACTATGTGTACATCAACGAGCAAATCCAACTCCTGTTAAGTAATTCTTGACAATGAAATGTAAAATGTAAAAGCACGAACAAGTCGTTGGTATTTCAGCTGCTGTCTCTAGTTGTAGACGTGCAGCTAACAACGTGTGCAGACAGATCACTCGGAGAGTAACAATATAAATTGTTTGGTAATTATGAATGAATGCTGAGAGAGATCCACACGTCAGTGCTGATGCTGCTCAGATACATTCACACACTCAACCCAGAGAAGTGCTGATCCTGCAACACAGTGGGGGTTTGTAATGTTTTAGGGAAAGTGTGTTTCACATCTGTAATTATGTTTTATCAAAAAAAGAAAATGACAAAAACAGCCTTAGAGGTGTTACAGCCTCTATTCTTAGAATAAATACAAGCTGACGCCGTGACTAACCTTGCAGTGGAAAACTGCTCCGCCAAGGCATAAAAACAACCTGGAGGCATGTGTGGTTTTAAGCGAGAAGACTTTTTAAATCCCATTTTGGGTGGCAACGGCTTTGACAAGATATTTTCTGTTGTCGCTGCAGCCCAGTGGGACCCCAGCGATACACGGTCCACTGCCCTTAAACCTTCCCGACATCAAAACAGTGCGGAGCGAGAGGCTCAGAACACCAAGAAACTGGCCCACATCAATTCTAGTTAAGTTGTATTGAAGGGTATGGAACAAGTTTTCCACTCTCCTTCAGGAGAACTTGTGTCCGCTGCAGTGAAGTTATGATATCGAGAGGAAAGGGATTAATGCAGGAGAAGCTTAGTTTGTGGTTTGAGGCCCAACACCAGATAACAGACGACGTGTGTCCACCTCACATCAGCCAGACAACATTCTTCTCTATCGCGTAAAACAAGTTCTTACTATGCATCTCAAAGACTATTTAAATAGTGCTGCGCTGACATCAATCAGTCTCGATGTGCATGATTACAGGAAGAGGAAAGAGCGAGTGTTAAGTAGGTGAAAAGCCTTTATTCGCCTCCACACCTGAAGAATGTCATGGAGATGTGTGTGATCTGTTTGTGGAGGTCAAGGTAAAGTATTTGTGTTTGGTGTACGAACAAAATGATTCATGCTGTGTGTGTGTGTGTGTGTGTGTGTGTTAGTGCTGGTGTCACGCTCTGACATTGGAAAGTGTTCGTGGTTGAGGAAGATGCTTTCATATGCTTACAAAGTAAATAAAAACATTGAAGATCACAAGAACTCGATAGTTTCTGAGTTAGTTACGTTCACATGCACAGTAATTATTCCATTCTGAATTATGCTGTATTCTGCATGTAGCATTTTGCAACTAAGACATGTTGTATATGCTGATATGACATTGTATGGACATGTATACAGCGTATTCTGAACATGCATCTCAATAGGGGTTTTTATGGTCAGCTCCGTGTGATGTGCACAAACCAACTGGAGATGCATTTCTGGTTGGAAGAAGAAACACGGCTACTTTTAAACATTAAGACTTGGATATCAACAGGGTTTTGCACATGCACAACTAACGCAAAAGGCCAACCTTTTCAAGACGCCACCGGTGGAAAAACTCTGAAAAGAATGAATGAATTAATTTTCATTGTAAACAGTTTGTTGTTTTTCAGAATAAGGGCAAAAAACAGAATATTTTGTGCATGTAAATCTGGTCAGGATCTATTGAACGACACAGCGGTGCATCATCGGCATACGATCTAAGTCTGGGACAGAGTCTAAGAATGACGTGTCCAATGATGGAGCCCTGAGGCACCCCGCACTTGATCACATATCTCCCCCAACAGCAATAGTTCCTTTATTGTGAGTAGCAGGAATGAGATGCTTAAAGGCAGATGGAGAAATCTATTCCAACATGTTTATCACCCACAGTTTATGCAAAAACTCTGGTGGAGCGCAGTTTTATTTAGATCGTCTTATCTTCTGTAAACATCAGTTAAACGGAGAGTTTATACTTTATTAAAATGGGACTTGCAACACCCTTAATAAGCAGCAATACCCTTTCTCCCTCCCCACACAACCTCACAAAGGCACGTACACACATGCGCACACAGCGAGGACAGTGAGTACAGTAGCCCCGGGCCCAGATGGTGCTCCTTCTCCACCAATGACGATGTTACATAAGTGGATTGAGCCGAGGGACAGAGGCCTGCATGCCTGTTTACAGAGCCACAGTGGTGCATGGGATGCTTTCTGTGGAAAAAGGGAGAAGGAGGGGGAGAACGTATCTGGTGCTTGAGCCTGGAGAGATAGACGTGTACGGCTTTAAATAGCTCTAATCCCACCCCCATCCTTTGCACATGCATTCGGCCACTTCCCTGCCACTGGGTCTCTGACAGAGCACGGCGAGGTATCAGGCATCCGCAGCCCTTCTCTGCTCAGCTCTGGAGGGTGTGTGGGTGGGGAGCTGTATCTGGATGTATGTCCGTGTACGGACGTGCACAGCTGTGTGTGCACGGCGAGTAGAAGGTGTGAGTGTGATGTGAATGTTGAGGCGGTCCAAGCGGAGAGGCTGGGATTTTAAAGTGAAGGACACATCACAGGGTTTGGTCAGAACAAGGACACGTTAATGACCTTGGGCTGCGATAAATCGAAGAAATACGGCTATTCTGGCAGGGCTCGTGTCCCTGGCTTTTTACAAATGCTGTTTATGCAAAAAGCCTTCGTTCCTAGATTAAAGGACAAGGTTAGAGAAGATCCTTCTGCTGACAAGTGACCTAATGCATATCCTATTCTTGTGCTGCACACTAATGTTCTCCACCACCACCACCGACACAATACCACTGACATGTGGCCAGTGGTTAAATGCCATACAAATCAGCACTTGCTCATCTCGTCCCCCATTTCCCTGCCTGCCTTCACCTTTCCATCACAACAACACCACCTCTGTTCTCTTTCCTTCCTCCATCTCTACTTCTTTCATTTAATGCCTCCCTCAGAGGCAGCCGTCTCCTCCCTTTCATTGTCCCACTGTCTTTTGTTGGCCTCCTTAACAAAAGAGAACACTTGAAGCTGTGGTGTGTGTGTGTGTGTGTGTGTGTGTGTGTGCCAATGATGCTTCATTTCCTCCAGACTGGTGGGTTGAGTATAATAGCTGGTGTGTAACTGGTTGTGTGTATGCAGAGTTAGCGCACTGCCTCTTTAAGTCGGAGAGAGAGTGACAGCTTGCAGCTATGCTCGATCCTTGCCCCCCTGCCATTATTGCAACACACTGCTGTTTGTTGCCACACACACACACACACACACACTTTGAGAGCATTATCTTATGCACAATGACACATGGAAGCACGCAGAACAGCCCACCAAGAGTGCTTTATGTGGTCGTTGCTGCTAAAAAGAAAGAAGAATATGCTGCACAATGTATTTATTTTGTGATGCATTGTGGGAAACTGACGACAGTTTAATAATTAATCAATTCTGTTAGAATATGAATGATCTTAAAATAACTATAAATATTGCAGCAAAGGCAAGTCAATAAGAACAATTCATTGAATCCAATAATTACATAAAGTGTATTTGATGCACCTGCTCCGTGCACGACCAGCACAGCGGCGCTGCAGGAGCACGCTCCTTGCTCACTGTGAGAGACGTGTGTAGATGCTAACCACACATTAGTGATTTATAGAGTGATGCTTTTTCATTTGACTTTGTAATAGCTGTCATGACGAGCCATTAGGAAATCAATAACATGTTTTTACTGCCATGCATTCATTTACAGGGAACATGTGAGTTCTGCCTGCACGGTGTTTCCACGTGCTGCAGGAAGCGTCACAGTGAAGAGAAACATAGTACGAGTCAAAGACTCATGTGTACTTCTTTCGCTTGCAGAGCTTTTACTATTGTGAGACTTAAAGAGTGTGGCCTCACAATCACACACATTCAACCAAAACAGGAAATTGCAGTGGAGGTGTTCGGTGTGTGAATCTGACGCTCCCTCAGCTCAGCCTTTATATTCTTTACGTGCTGAATGTTTCTTCACGCTTCACACACAGATGATGCAACAGCTCCGTTGCAGATAGCTGGCTGTGAAGTTATTGACCTGCAGAGAGGAAGCAGACTTCAACTGACTCCAGGGCTCAGAATGCTTAAAACAAAGAAGGTTGTTGGAGATTATTTACACGACATATAACTTTAGGCTCAGGGGATGATGTCCTCACTGTTTCTGTCCGTGAGAAGAGTTCAGTGTCAGCACATTGAGTCTGGACCGCCACCAGTTTGCAACAGATCCACGGAGGAAGCCGGCTCCCTCACATGCTTCCTCCTGTTCGTTGCACAACTCTGTGTTGTACAAAGACAAGACATGCTCCTTGTATTCCTCCTACAATAACTAATCACAGAATCCCTTTAGATAAAACTTGTGACCATTAAAAGCCCAAATCTCCAGATTGTCTCTAAATGGACTTTCAGAAAGTACGAACAGAAACATGATGAATCGGATCAGGTTGGATCGGACTCTCCATTCCGATTTAAAAGTGTTTTTGTTACGTGCAATGGGACACACGACGACGACGACGACGTCACATCCAGAGTGATGGAAGTGCTGAGCAGAATCCACGCTAACGCTCGCAGAGCGCTAAGCAGGACAACATGGAGGACATATTTGTGACTTCACCGCGCAGGGCGAAATGATGGACAAGAGTGTATGTCAGCTTAAGTTAGTGTGTTAGCATGCTAACATTCACTGATTAGCACTAACACACAGCTGAGGCTGACGGGACGTCATTATATTTACAAACTATCTGCTCATTAAGCGCTGGACGATACGTACGCTGTGAACAGATGGTGGCACGAGATGAAAAGTCAAAGGACCTCATTAGGATTCATCCTCTGGGAAACATGAATGTTAAATGTGCTGAATGTTGTGCTAACGCATGTCGTATCGTGCAGGAAGAGAGAGAGCTGCTGGTGGAGCCGATTGAAAGGTCGGAGGATCCCCAAAGTATTTAGGATTCATCGTCTGGGGACGACAGACAACATGTCAGGGCGATCCATGTAGCAGCCGCGACACCACCAACTGTGACTCAAAATAAAAGCTCACACGCGTTACAGTGGGAGACGATGAAATACAACATGGACGGCCTCTCCGAGCCGCCGCCGGTGATTACTGGGCTTCTCTGTTCTCGCCTGCTTTAACCATCACCACCCCCTTCTCATCCCAATCTTCCCATCATGCTCCAGGCAACTAAACAGATCCTTTGTTTTGGGTCTTACAGAAGCCATAAAAAAGCAGACTTTGTTCTATGCTCCCCCCCTCCCCCTCCTCCCTCGCTCCACCCAACCAGCAGATGGTTAATGATTCATGGACTGGGTGCACACATGCTATAGTGAGTGTAGCATTACTCCACGGACATGTAGAGAACAGGGCGACATACTGTGTGTTGTTTCGGGCTCTTTGTGTTGCAGCTGATCATTTGTACCAATTTTGAACATGTTAAATATGTTGAATAAGATCTTTATATATAAACGGGGTAAACGTTTCAACTCATAGGTATAACAAGGATTACTTACATGGAGACAATTAACTGTTGTTAGAAGTTGTGTTTGCAAATATCTTATTAAAGATGTGCTCGTAAACATCTGGAACAGAAATCTGAACATTGGATTCTTGTTTCATTTTATTCAAATATTAGAGATAAAGTTTTTGGATATCTTCGTATCGCTCCATCAATCAGAAAATACTTACAGCCATAAACAAAGAGAAAATCTTTT
>NC_041365.1:21202771-21209659 GCF_900634415.1 Cottoperca gobio
GTTTGTTGTACCCACTTAGTCGTTTCATCCACATTACAGATGATTATTTAAAAACATCTCATGCCGTCAATTATATATGACGAGGTATCTCGTAAAGAACATGTTGTAATGTTTGAGTAATATGATGCAAAGAAGTTGCTTGAAATATAGAATAAAAGTATGAAAGCTGAAGAGTTGAGTGGACTTGACTGCGGGAGAAGAAGAAGCATCGACCCGCCTGCTGACCTGAAAGCAACAACTTGACGAGTTGTGACCTGACAGCAGCGGGCAGGTTTCTCTTGCACTGCGTTAACCTCTGGGCCTTTAACCCGGTGTGACTGAAGTATGAAAATCATTGAAGAGGACGAGCTTCTTGTTTTTTCTTCTGTTAATAATGTTTTCAGGAATGTTTCCTCGGTGCTTGCAACACGACAGCAGCACACGTTTACAAGCTGCGTGCTGCTTCTAGTTACTGATGATCTGCAGGTGTTCATTAATGCAGAAGCTTCTGCAGTGTGTGATGGGACAGTGTGTGATGGGACAGTGTGTGATGGGACAGTGTGTGATGGGACAGTGTGTGTTGCTCAGGGCCCAGTGCTCTGTGTAAGACGGTCCATATTAAGGAGCAGGCAGAACTAGTTCAGTTTAATTATTATATCCAGACGGGACCTTGGACCCGCAGCCTTCACTATGTTGTGTTTGACCAATGTTGGCTCAGCGTACAGCTTCTTTCCTCTCGTCATACCAACAGTTATTGTAATAAAATAAGAGTTTTAGAGTTCTAGCTAATAATGTGCGTGTGTTTGCTTTGATAAGAGTAATGGATTTGATTCAATGGAAGCACAGAATCAAATCAAATTAATTTTTTTTAAAAGGCTTCCCGGTGTCCAGCAGGACCAGGGCAGCAGGCGCAGCCACGATTCCTGATCCTGACGTAAACTTTATCAGTGGCAACCTGCCACATGAGACACAGACACTCTGGGGATGATGACCCGGATGATGAGTTAGTAACATACATTTACATAAAAGCATACAGGTGGAGAGGGAGAAGAAGAGAGGGAGGGGAGGAGAGAGGAAGAGAAGGAAGAGAGCAGGGAGGTGTCCCCCGGCAGTCTAAGCCTATAGCAGCATAACTAGGGGCTGATCCAGGGCAAGCCTGAGCCAGCCCTAACTATAAGCTTTATCAAAAAGGAATGTCTTTATCCTGCTCTTAAATGTGGAGAGGGTGTCTGCCTCCCGAACACAAACTGGAAGCTGGTTCCACTTTCAGAAGATCAGCAACAGAAAACTTCCTTTTTGCTCCCATTATGTGACGATACGAGTAACGATGATCAGTGGCGCTGAATCTCCAGTGAGACGGCGTCATTAAGCGCCAGGCAAATCTCAAATGAATGATATATATTTGTTTCATGTTTTACCTCGAGGAAGGTTACTGGTCTTGTTTCTCCACACAGATCTGATGTTTTATCATTTATAAATAACAAATAAATCATTATTTGGTGCACTCATGAAGAGTTTCGACTCGCCCCTTCATGTAATTCTTCTCCTCGCTCCCCTGCAGCCGCGGTCGGCGCTACATTTCTTTCTGTGAAGTGTTTCTCTGTGCTCGCCTCAGCACAAATCAAAAAAATCAAAGTCGGTCTAATTGTTTGGCTGGAAAGTGAGTTTTTCTTATCATAGAACATTTAGTCTTTGGGCACACTAAATATTTAATTATATGTTTAAGTATTCTCATGTGCCCAATGAACAAGAAAATGTCTCAAAAACTACAAGGAGCCAAATCAAGTATTTGGTATCTATGATCTCATAAAATAACATATAACGTAATATCAAAGATAAGCACATATACTGTAACAAACATACCAGTCAGGATGGAGATTGTCATGGTTAGAACGTCTGTGGTAACTCCACTGTGCAGCACTGATCCGGCTGTTTCACGAGCAACGATTATATTTGCCCTTGACAGATTTGCACAAAGCAGCCGGGGTGGCCTGATAAAGAAGAAAGTCCAGTATGTCTTCAGAGAACTGCCTGTTCAGTTACAGACGGGTCTGCCAGGTAATAGCTATAAAGTCCCGATTATAAAAAGTATTGATGGTTTTTCTTGCACACCTTTGATGCAGTTGCTTTCATGCCACGTGTCTGACTTTTATAACATATTCTGTCTGCACCCCGGTGCACCAGCTACAGCTGTTTTCTCTTCTTTGTCAGAGAATCACTCAAAGGAAAATCAATCTGGAGTTTGACCGGATGGGTTTCATGCTTGATTAAATTGTGGGAACTAAAAAAGAAAAGCTACAAAGAAAACTCAGCTTGTGAGTCCTGAAACATAATATCAAAATGCACCTTCTCCACTGCAGCTCCCAGCTCCTCTGCACCACGTCTGCAGGGTTAGCGGGCGACTTGGGACTTTCTACTGTCAAATTAGATCAACAGCTGTTGACATGCAGTGTCACTGCAGGTACGGGCTCACTGCGATGCACAGATTCACTTTATGGAGCGAAGATGGAGCCGAGACTCTTGTGAGAGTTCAGCCAGTCGGGAACTGAGAGGGTGACTGTCACTGCGGACCACCTGCTGCCTCTTCGAGCTGACCTGAAGTCTGCCACCGACAGATGACGAGGAAGAGGCTGCGTGGCTGGAGGGCTCTCAGAAAGCACAGAAAGGCTCCAGAAGAAAGGAGAGACTGTCTGAGGCCGCTGGTCTTGACAGGGCTTTCATTCAACAGCATCTGCTCCTTCACTGCTCTCTGTGTCGAGCCAGACTCAATAGGTTGATAGATTCAAGAGACACTCACAGGAAAACAAGCCTTTTCTTTATGTTGTAGTCAATTAACTTCAAACGGCAACAACTGTATGTGAGTACATTCACTTTACAGAGTATGACATGATAACAAGATTGTGCTTTGGGAATAAATGGCGTGTCACGACACTCGGGAAGCTGAGAGGTTATCGAGAGGCAGGCTTGTGATCAGGAAGTCGTTGGAGTCCCTGAATGGGCTGAACAAATGTGGAGGAACTAAAGGCCTTGCCAGAGTCTAATGATGTTTACGACATTGTTACAGAGACGGCGCGCTGAGACCATTACCTGTTTCTGTGTCTGTGAAGAGGGCTTTAAGTGAGTTAACTTACTAACATGCACCAAGTGAAGGAGGAACAAATCCAGTCTTTGCTTTGTGCAAAACATTTATTTAAATGTTTATCTGAAGTTAAGTTTACTGAGGTGCTCGAATCAAGTAGACCTCTTCCAGAGTTACAGCCTTTTTAAAATGGAATTTCACGCAATTTAAAAGGTAAACAAAAAGACAAAACTCCTTAAATATTGTGTATAAAACAAAACACATTTAGATCATCTGATTCTACTGATATGTTTTATTACTGTGCACATACAGGATGCACTGGCAGCAGCTGCTGCGCAGGCGGTGAAGTCTGCTTACCGCACAACATTTCTCTTTTTAAGAGCTGCAGCCGTTATAATCTATTGTACACCGTCTTGGCCAATTGCTGTCTCTGCTGCCAGATGTGTTGGGTGTAATAAGGCCATGAACCTTGAGCAGGAAAAACAATGTCCTAACAAGTAGGCAGGAAACCCGGCACTTTGATTTTTAGGGTATTTTTCTGCCGCTACTGCAATAAAAGAACCTAAAAATAATCAATGAGTGTGGGCCTCCGATATCTGAAATGCTGGCCTCTAACAGAACCAGGAAGTTTGCCGAAACAGGGTCCAAGTGAGCTGGTTCTGTTTCCCCGACCAAAGGGAAACCGGTCCGCCTCATCTGGACAGAACTACAGAAACATAGTCACTAAATATCTAAACTATATGTGGTTATACTGGACAATAGCAATACTGTATCCCTGACAGCTGCAGGTGAAGGGAAAGGATTTGGTTGCTTTTTGAAACTAGTGTATGACGCAGGATTTATGGCGTTAGTGTGTTGCAAACGTTTTGTACAGCTTCTTTGTTCTACGCTGTGATGTTCGATGTCCGTCCACCACAAAATCCAAAGAGAAAACCTCCCAATCACAATCAGCACTGAAAGATATTGTACATACATAAATGTAACCAGCTACTTACCACCTTGGTTCTTTCATAATGAGTAGAACGGCCGCCTCCACTTTTGCCATTTACACCTCCATCCCTCAGTCTCCCTTTGTCCTCAGTCCCTCCATCTCTCCCCCCTTCTTCCATCCCGGGCTATATTTTGACATGTGACGACAGGGAAGGTGACCACGCTCAAGGACTGTGCGTGGGAGGATTGTTTGCACCAGTGGATGTGGAAAAACAGACATTTATACATAAATATAGACACAGCAAAGACCCCACAGCGGACTCAATGAACTGTCCTGAATGAAAATGAAGAGTATCAGACGACAAAGCAGCAGAGCTGTGGCGGATGCTTTTTGTTTTAGCAAAACATTTTTGGTTAACTTTAGGGCACGATGGACTCAGATCGTGGCTGCCCTTTTAAATCAGACCCGAGCGGGGCCTTCGTCACTGTGACCTCCAAAAAACCCCACAGTATTGAGCGGTGGGAGTGCGTACGGAGAGACGGGATGAAGCGGAGATAGCGAGAGGAAGAGAACAGGGACTGAAAGCCAATGAGCTGCGTTGTATGCCAGCCTGAGATTTTCTTATTGAATTTGATGTCAAGCCCTTTAAGAGTAGAGATCCTGGAAGACAAACAGAGGATTAGATTGGAAACATGGCCTCAAGTCATTTGTCTGTCTTACCTCTCCCCCCCCCCCCCCCCGTCTCTACCCGTTTTCTCTTTCTCTTGATTTCCTGTCGGTTCTTCTATCCAGTGTGTGTGTGTGTGTGTGTGTGTGTGTGTGTGTGTGTGTGTGTGTGTGTGTGTGTGCCAAATGGAGCCTGGTTCGTGTATCCAGAGGCTATAAAGAAGAAGGAAATAGTTGGTGGAAAGAAACAATGAGCCTGGCTACATGCTCCTACAGCTGCCTGGGGAGGCTGGAATTGACAAAGCAGACAAATGGGAAGAGAAATCAAAAGGAAATAGGAGCAGACATATCTGTCCTATCATGTTTATGGAGCCAGGACAAAGTCCCCGAAGGCGGTTTAGTGGCCCGTGAGACAGTGGTTGATATTTAGCCGGATATAGATTGGACGTTTTGAATTGTATTTACTTGGGGAACGATGAGAAAATCCACTAATGTTGGCATACGTCACGTCACGTCACGTCACGCCACGTCACGTCACGCCACGTCACGTCTATTAAAGCAATAATTTACCATCTGCCTGTGAAATCAAAGCTAATGTTGAAAACATTTGCGAGTCTTAAGCAAAGTTCTGAGATGAAATTATGATCGAGATGTGAGAAGATTGCATCCACAAGGGAGTTCAAGTACTTCTCACACATCGATAATTTCATTACAGCTTCGCGCCTAAGATGGAACGTACAACGGCCCCAAATGGACTCTTAACGGGGGACATGTTGTTAAAGTACACCCCTCTTTGTTTTATTTTTTATTCCATTGGCGCGTTCACATTACCGCTGCAGAACAACGGTCGTTCCGCTTTGGTCGGCGCAGTATTAACCAAGCTTGCGGACTCTGTCCATGGTGCTGAATGGGGGGGGGGGGGGGGGGGGTTTGTCCTCATGCTTAGTCTTTCTGACTTTACACCAAACGACATTTCAAGCAATTGTACCGTCGCTGAGAAATGTCGAAACAAAATCACCAGTTTCGGGAACAATGTGGCGTCCCGGTTTGTTCAGGCTCTTGTCATCTCACACTTTGACTCCTGCAGCTCCCTCCTCGCTGGACTGCCTGCATGAGCCATTCGACCTGTACAGCTCACCCAGAATGCAGCAGCCCGACTGGTCTTCAATCTACCCAAGTTCTCCCACACTACACCGCTCCTCCGCTCCCCTCACTGGCTACCAGTGGCGGCCCGAATCTGCTTCCAGACTCTGGTGCTGGTCCACCGTGCACTTCCTACATCCAGGCCGTGGTCGACCCAGACACCCCAACGCGTTCACTTCGCTCTGCGTCGACCAATCGGCTCGCCGCTCCCTCACTGCGAGTGGGACCCAGATTTCCCTCAAACAAACCCTCCTGTTTGCTCTCCTGCTCCAACATGGTGGAACGACCCCCCCAGTGATGTGAGGACAGCAGACAGTCTTCACAGCTGCAGACTGAACACTCACCTGTTTCCCCTGCACCTCGACCCATGAAGACACTAAATAACTCTTCTTTGTATGTTGCACTTCAAACTGTCTGAAGACAGAGTTCACTGATACGATTGTGTTTGAAGATATTGTTCTGACAAGATTCTTGCTGTTCGGAGTTGTGTCTCCAGGATTGTTTGCACTTTTTGTCGCTTTGGACAAAAGCGTCAGCTAAATGAACTGTGATGTTCTTGACACACATTCTCCAAACAACACAGACGATAAACAAACATGAAGATAAAAATACTCCAATAATCACAAAACCAGTCAAATAAAATGAATAATTAAGTGTTGCTTCTATAGAATCTGTGCAATGTGAGATTTACAGGACGTCCTGTAAATTAGGCCGGTTTACTGCAGTAACTGGTGAGCAGGGACCGCGGGTTGAACTGCGACTCACCAGCCGAGCGTTCAACAGAACGATTCAGAGTTTCTGTTCTTTAAAGATGAAAGGATTCTGTACCGTGACACCATTGATTCAATAAAAGCACGATAGAATAAGGTCATCGTGGTTTTGTCAACGTGTCTTCAAACAAAACAAACGCCGGGACTCCTTTCTGCACACAGATTCACAATTTACTTCAAATTCAATTTTGAGTCAAAGATTTTGCCCCAGATCTCTTGAAAGCTTCCAGCGTCCGGCTGGACGAGAAGACTTCGTCGTGTGGGCTCCTGAAATCAATCATAACTGCCTTTAGAAGACATGAATCCCACATATTCAGGTC
>NC_041365.1:21209684-21215010 GCF_900634415.1 Cottoperca gobio
CTATCCGGGCAGATTTTGGATGTTTAACTCGGTTTTTTTTTAATTTAAACTCACGGACCACGAATCAGTCCCCCGGATATTGTCTAGAAATTTGAAGTAATCACACGAACAAGGAGATTGTCCGTGTCGAAACGTTCATACGTACCTTGGTAAACTCCTAAATTGGTTTAGAGGGAACGAGGGGGGTGGCGTGGCAGTAGGGCAGGAACCCTGAACCGTGGGATAGCACCGCGGTCCACGTTAGCCCGGTTCTTAATCTTTGGTCATAAACACAGAGATCTCTTTTGTTGTTTCCTTAAATTTAAACATTTTCTGACCTGAAGTTCCCAAAATCTTCCTGAGTGCTTTCGTGTAAGAAGTTATTCTTTCAAGGCTTAGATGTTTTTTGTTTTCTTCCCTTTTCCGATGGAAACGTCCTTACAAACCAAGCGGGGGAGTGCCTGCGGACAATGAAACCCGGCCACCGTTTCGGAAAAACTATACACAGACTTTTTGTCTAGAAGAGCGGACATGGTTTAAAGTGCCGGTTTTCATGTCCAGTTTCAAGTGATTTTGACTTTGCGGTGTCTAATGTCTAGTTTTTCAATTTAAGAAGAGGCTAGGGCCCTCGTCTCTACAATCCATTCTCACCATCCCGGCCTACGGCCCCTGCAAGCAGAAGCAGAAACTGTTTCATTAGTTATCTTTCAGTAGTCCGTACAAACTGTATGGGGATTCCTAATATGGAACCAGTTTCAGTCGGTACAATTGTTCACAGTTTGGAACTTGTGTTTAACTACAATTTCAATGGTTGGACAAACTAAGTAAATAAGATTCCCAAGTTGTAATTAACTAACTATATTAATTCACATTTTAAAAATCCCCAATTGTATTGTGGCGCAGTTTTCTCATACTGGGTTGTTTTCTTACTTCCTTCTGTCACAGTGACATACTTTATCGAGAACCCATAAAAGTGAAGTTGTGCTATGCCTTACAACAATGGAAGCTGTGCCACATGGGTGTAAGTGGCTGCGCTGTTGAGAGGTGCTTGTCGTTTTTCCTTTCCCTCGCTCCCCTCGGTCAGGCCTCCCCTCCCCCCTCCCTCCAGTCGTCACCCACTCCCTCCCTTCCCCCGGCCACGTGCTCTGGCTCGTCTGTGATAGGGTATGAGCAGGAACTACCTTCAAACACGTGTTTCCCTATGCCACCCCTGGTGCACCCCTGGGGCCCCCCTCCCCCCCACCCTTCCAACCAAACAACCACTGACCTCGACCACAACCTCTCTCTTCCTAATCTAATATCAGCCTATTTTTTTTTTTTTTTTTTGTTTCCTTTGTGTTCCCAGACCATCTTTGCCTCTGTTGTTGGGTGGTGCTTTTGTACTCGGCCGGGGACACACGGTGGATCACTCCGGTCTCTGACGTCACTCTGCTTCTGGCTTTGGATAAACCAGAAAACTCAGGCCCCCAGCCCAGTGTTTTTTTTTTTTGGAGGGGAGGAAGAAAAGGCAAGGAAAAACAATCTGACCACAACACGTTGCGCCAACGAATCAGGACATTTTGTGCGACCCTGAGACATGTAAAGAACTGCTGCCCAGAAGACACTGATTCAACTTAAAACCCGGAACGGAAGGAGTATCTAATAATAAACACCTACGTAGTCCGATCCCAATCCCCTCGGCCCTTGGAAAGTTGGCCACTTCGGCTGAGCATAAGAGCAACTCATAAACATAACAGTTTAGTTAGTTTTGGTATTTAAAACAAAACATTAAAAAAAAAAAACCGTTTTATTTTTCAAATATGATAAATAACAGATTACGTGAATAAATAAAGAGAAATATTTAGAGTGTTTGCGCTACACAGCATTAAGCAACCACACCTGCCCCTGGTCTATTTGTTTGGAAGTTTAAAGTAAAAGTATAAAGGCTTAATAACTGACTTAATTGTCGTGAGCCAACATTAGGAGCGGTGCTCCAGGTTTACAAAGTCGGGACTTTGCAGCTAAAAAAACAAAAAAAAACCCAGCAGGTCAACCGTTTTCCACACGTCTTCGGAAAAAGGGAGAAGATATTTGTTGGTTTTTTTAAAGATAAACACAAGTGTAAATATACGTCTCAAATTGTGGGGGCTGCAGTTTTTGCATTGCCTGTTGAATTGTATGGAGTTAATAAACCAACAAGGTGTTTTCTATACTTTTGTCTACAAAACTAACAAAACACCATTTATATCGACGAGGGCCGACTTAATTTAACAGAAACACTTTTCCTGTGTCAATTGAATTCTAGTTCTACTTATTTTTCTAAAGTCCACTGTTTATATTGCAGTTACCAGCCCTAAGAATCAACCACATACTTTTTATACTGTTTTATAATAAACAGTTAAAGTATGTTGCACAACTTCATCAAACTGCAAACACGTTTAGTATGAAAACTTGCCCAGTTAAAAAAAAAAACGTAATAGGACCCGAGACGGCTTAAATGTTTAACGAACGTGATGGTTTTTTTGTTTTCCTTTTCTCCTCCCGGGGCTGTTTCATCATCAAAAATCACCACCTTCCACATTGATTCTCATTTTTTCATGGTCTGCGAAGCAGATTTGTCCTTTTCCTCAAGTGCCATTGTGGGAGAAACATGTACATCAACAGCCTCCACCTTTAAAAATTAGTATGTATTAATGGGATGTTTGGGACACAACACAGCTTTTTGTACCTAAAAAATAGAAGGTGAATGAATTCATCCAAGGGTAGCCAACCTTTGTTGACCTGTGATCCCTCAAACTGGTACCCTCAAAGAAAGACAAATGCAATCGTTTACTTTGCTGGTAAAAAACATTTAAAAAACATTTTTTGCCAAAAGCCAAGAACCACCCTTGATGACTGTTAGAGATTCCTCGAAAACACGCACATAATGACAACCAGTGTTTGATGTGCGAACATGTAAATGGTGTCATCTGTTGTAAATAAACTATGGAAATGCCCAATGAAAGTTGTCCGTGCCTCTATCCGAGAACCTGACGTGGATTTCAAAAAGGTTTTGACAAGCGTGTTATCAAAAGACCCTCCATGAGTATTAAGCACGATGTTTTCTTCTTTAGGTTGTCAACGGATTAGCTCCTATGAATATTTAAGATGGCAGGGACATTACAGATAATCCGCTGAGGTTGGCCGAAATGTTTTGTGGAAAATTCTTGATTTTTGGTTGCCGACACCAGCAACTTTTTGTGCAGCCCATTTATCCCAACAGAGAACATGAACCATCTTTTCAGTAACATTCGTCTTTCGGTATTATGTAGCTGCTCACAGCATTTTCAAAACAGCTTTTTAGTAACCACAGATTTTCTTACTGGAGCAAGTGCTTTCTTCTTTTTTTCTTGTGTTTCCCTTTTTTCTTTTTTTTTTTTTTTCTTTTTCCCACACAACACCCAACATCTTTTCATAAAGTTGTGTTCCTGTAAGCATCAACCTCACCTGCTCACACATAACTGCTTTTCAACCTGCTTTTCACTGTGCTGACAGAGGACTTTATTATTGAGACATTTTGCACATGATTTTTTATAACTATATAATGTGTCAGGAAAACCTATTATAGTGTTGGGCATGCTGGTAAAATCAAAGGTGCATGCTTTTTGTATCAAAACAAAGGTCTACCTTTTTTTAAAATTAAGCAAATGTGAATTGAAAACTGAATCACTTGTTAAATCCCTTGTAAAACAACAAAACCAAACTGGACTTATTTGTGAGCAAATTGTAAAAGAATTATAAAGGACACAAATGTATTTCTTCCCAATATCCCTCGGGTTTTTTTTCCTTAACAAGTAACCAACCAAGGCATCTTGTGGTTGCACCTTATCATGACTCTTCTTCTCCACAGAAGTCACAATGCCCTCGGGGCCGGTTTGTTAATCCTGCCTAAGAAAAACAGCCAGGCCAACACAAGTTTTTCCTAACATGACAGATGACCGAAGCGAAGAGAGAGCAATAACAAAATAAACAGGGGCGGATAAACAGCATTCCTCCATGAGAGCTAAGAATAAGCAAACTTGGACCCTGTCCTCCCTGCCACTAATTTCAACATCTAGTTCCCTAGGCAACAAGCCAGAGGGAAAAGTCTGAGCAAGGTTTGCCAAAAACTTGTTTGCCAGATTCCTAAGTTTGCTGAGCCTGAGGACTTTAGCAGCTGAAAGGTACGCTCCAGATCAAGCAAAAGAAAAAGGCCAACATTTAAGGGCTGAGTAACCCCCGGTGGGCTACTAGCATTGCAATAAACGTAACAGTAGTTAAGTATATTAGTAATAGATGTCACAAATACCCCGAATACTCACCAGACCAATCCATAAACATGGGGTAAAAATAAAAATAAAATCATATCACTTAGTTATTTTATTGTGTGCCCATACTGGTTTTTTGTCAGGAAGTTTTAAGAGCACGTCATAATTTCCCGTCTAATATCCCATTTTAATATGGCTGTTACAACATAACATCTCCTTCAAACACCTGGGATCCATTCAAGTTTCCCTGCTTCCTTTTCTTTTTCCTTTCTCCGCTCAAATGTGAACAACAATCAATGAAAATTGCTATTAACTTACCTTTTCACCAAATAAGTCCATTTCTTATCCTTCTTACTGATAGCGCTGAACGCACCCTTTTTACAATGCAACTCTTTTTCAGAAACTCGGCTGCTAACTGGCTAACACTAACTGGCCCTAACAGCTAATGCAACAGCTTAATAGGCAACTGGTCTTTCCTTTCGCCCCCATTTCAAACAAAGATCTGCGTCCACATGTTAGAATTCTCAGGGAAAAAAACCATTCGCTGGTGAAGTTTTACTTTGTTCTTACTACTACTACTTTGCAATCTCAAAACAAAAACAACGCGTTTTCCTCTCGTCTCTTAGACAACGTTTTTTTTTTTTTTTTTTTTTTTTTTTTTTTTTTTTCCTTTCGCTTGGTGCAGAGCATAGGGTTCTCAAGTGAAGCAGGTTTAACATGCCGTTAATTTACATGTGAAACAGAGCTTCTACAGTAATTGTGTTGCCAATCTGAAAAAATGGACAGCTGCAAGAGTTGAAAGTTAAACCAGATAAAAGAAGAAAAGCTCTTCTGAGCATCCTCTACATTGATTTATCTTCTGCACGGGGAGGGACGTTCATTACAGAGAGTGACTGCACTGAGCTGCAAAAAGCTTCTGGCTGGAGTTACTTCAGAAGTGTCTGCGTTTCATTGACTTGCTATCTGGTAAACTGCATCCCCTGCACTTTGATCAAAAAAGGCAAAAGCTATAAAAGATGATAGGTTAGTCATTTTCCACGCAGCGTCACATTATCTAGACAACTTTCAGCAAACGTTTCCAA
>NC_041365.1:21215210-21272710 GCF_900634415.1 Cottoperca gobio
ATAACAACTGACCCTCAAAAAGTCAAAAGGCTTGGAAACAACATCTTAGTGACTTCCTGTTTGGTATTTAAGGAGCTGCATCGGGAGGATTTGGAGTTTAACTCGTTTTTAATTTAAACTCCGGACAAGAATCAGGTCCGGATATTGTCTGAAGTTGAAGTAGCACACGACAGGAGATTGTCCGTGTCAGAAACGTTCATACTTACTGGTAATACTCTAATTGGTTTAGACGAGGGGTGGTGGCGTGCAGGAGGCAGGACCTGACGTGGATAGCACCGCGGTCACGTAGCCGGTTCTTAATTTGGTCATAAACAACAGAGTCTCTTGTTGTTCCTTAAATTTAACTTTCTGACTGAAGTTCCCAAATCTTCGTGAGTCTTCGTGTAAGTTATTCTTCATGCTTAGATGTTTTGTTTTCTTCCGCATGGAAACGTCTTTACCAAGCGGGAGTGCTGCGGACAATGACCGGGCACAGTCGGACATTACACAGACTTTGTACTAGAGAGCGGACAGGGTAAAGTCCGTTTAATGTCCAGTTCAAGTGATTTGGACATTTGCGTCTAATGTCTAGTTCATTTAAGAGGCTCGTCTCTAACATCCTGGCTACGGCCCTGCAGCAGAAGCAGAAACCTGTTCATTAGTCCGTAAACTGTTATGGATTCCTAATATGGACAGTTTCGGTAACAATGTCACAGTGGAACTTGTTGTTAACTTTCAATGGTGGACAAAACTATGTAAATAAGAGTCAAGTTGTAATTAACTAGAATTATCCAATTGTTATTGTGGGCCAGTTCTCAGTACTGGGTGTTTCTACTCTGTCACATGACATATCTTATCAGACACCATGAAAGTGAAGTTATGTGCTACAACAATGGAGCTGTCACATGGGTGTAGTGCTGCTGTTGCAGAGGTGCTCGTTTCCCCCTCGGTCAGCCTCCCTCCCCTCCCTCCAGTCGTCACCCCTCCCTCCTCCCCCGGCCACGTGCTCTTGCTCGTCTGGATGGGTATGAGCAGGACTACTTCAAACACGTGTTCTATGCCACCCTGCCCCCCTCCCACCACCTTCCACCACCACTACCTCTCTCTCTATCAGCCTATTTTCCTTTGTCCAGACCATCTTGCTCTGTGTTGTGTGATTTACTCGAGCCGGGGACACACGTGATCACTCTGCTGGATACCAAGAACTCCAGGCAGCCAGTGTTTTTGGAGGAGGAGGAAGAAAAGGAACAAGGAAAACAATCTGACACAACCGGCCAACGATCAGGACATTTTGTGCGACCTGAGAACATGTAGACTCTGCCAGAAGACACTGATTACACTTAACAGGAAGGAGTATCTAATAAGTACACTACGTAGTACGATCATTCCCTCGGCCTTGGAAAGTTGCCACTGCTGAGCTAAAGATGCAACTCATAAACAGTTTAGTTTGTATTTAAACCAGTTATTTTAAATATGATAAATAAAAGATTGTACGTGAATAAAGAGAAATATTTAAGAGTGCGCTACACACATTAGCAAGCCACACCTGCCTGGCTTTGTTGGAGTTTAAAGCTTAACTGACTTAATTGTCGTGAGCCACATTAGGAGCGGTGCTCCAGGGTTTACAAAGTCGGGACTTTGCGCTACCAGCAGGTCAACGTTTTCACTCAGTCGGAAAAGGGAGAAGATATTGTGGGTTAAAGATAAAAACAAGTGTAAATATACGTCTCATTGTGGGGGCTGCAGTTTGCAGTGCTGTTGAATTGTATTGAGTTATACCAACAGGTGTTTCTATTACTTTGTCTAACCCATTTATATCGACGAGGGTCGACTAAATTACAGAAACACTTCTGTCAATGAATGTATAGTCTACTTATTTCTAAAGTACACTGTTTGCAGTTAGCAGCCTAAGAAGTCAACATACTTTACTGTTTTATAGTAACAGTAAAGTATGTGCACAGCTCATCAAACTGCAACGTTAGTATGAAACTGCCAGTTAAACTTAAGACCGAGACGGCTAAATGTTTACGACAGTGATGTTTTGTTTTCCCGGGGCTGTTTCACCACCGTCCACAATTGATTCTCATTTTTCATGGCTGCGAGCAGATTGTCCTTTTCCTCAGTGCATTGTGGGAGAACAGTGTACATCAACAGCCTCTTAAAATTAGTATGTAGTATGGATTTGGGACACAGCTTTGTACTAAAAATAGAAGTGAATGAGATTCATCCAAGGGTAGCCAACCTTGTTGACTGTGATCCCTCAAAGACAAATGCATCGTTTCACTTGCTGTAAAAACTATTTTGCCAAAGCCAAGAACCACTTGAGTGACTGTAGAGATTCTCAAAACACGCCACAATGACAACGTGTTGATGCGAACATGTAAATGTGTCATCTGTTTAAATAAACTATGGAAATGCAAATGAAGTGTCGTCCTCTATCCGAGAACCTGAGTGGATTCAAAAAGGTTTTTGACAAGCGTGTTTCAAGACCTCATGAGTATTAAGCACGATGTTTTCTTCTGTAGTGTCAACGGATACTCTATGAATATTTACAGATGCAGGTACATTACAGATATCCTCTGAGGTTGGCGAATGTTGTGGAAAATATCTTGATTGGTGCAGAACACCAGCACTTTTGTGCAGCCATTATCCACACAGAGAACATGAACCGATCTTTCAGTAACATTCGTCTTCGTTTATGTAGCTGCTCACATTTCACAGCTTTATAACCACAGATTTCTACTGGAGCTAAGTGCTCTTTTTCCCAAACATCTTTTCATAAAGTGTGTATCCTGTAATCACCTGCTCACACATACTGCTTCACTGCTACAGAGGATGTTATTATTGACATTTGCACATGGATTTTTACTATTAATGGTGTCAGGGAAACTATTATTGTGGCCATGCTGTATCAAACAAAGTCTACCTTTTATTTAAATAGCAGAATTTGAAAACTGAATCAATTGTATCCTTTAAAAAAACCAAACTGGACTTATTTGTGAGCAAATGTAAAAGAATTATAAGGAACACAATGTATTCTTCACAATATCTCGGGTTTTCCTTAACAAGTAACCACCAGGCATCTTGTTGTTCACCTTATCATGACTCTTCTTCTCCACAGAACGTCACAGGCCTCGGGGGCCGGTTGTTATCCTGGCTAAGAACAGCCAGGCCAAACACAAGTTTCCTAACATGACCGAAGCGAAGAGAGAGCAAACAAAATAACAGGGCGGAGAAACAGCATTCCATGAGAGCTAAGAATAGCAAACTGGACCCTGTGCTCCCTGCACTAAGTTCACATCTAGTCCTAGGCAACAAGCAGAGGGAGTCTGAGCAAGTTGCCAAAACTTTGCCAGATCGATAAGTTTGCTGAGCTGAGGACTTTAGCAGCTGACGCTCCAGATCAAGTTCAAAAGAAAAAGGCCAACAGTTAGGGCTGAGTAACCCCCGGTGATACTTAGCATTGCAATAAACGTAACGTAGCTTACAGTATATAGTAGAGATGTCACAATACCACGATACTCAAGACCAATTCCATAACATGGTAAAAAATAAAAATAAAAATCATATCACTATTTATTATTGTGTGCATACTGGTTTTTGTCAGGAAGTTTAGCACGTCATAATTGCCCGTCTAATATCCATTTTATATGGCTGTTACAACATCTCCTTCAAACAACTGGATTCATTCAAGTTTCTCGCTCAAATTTGAACACATCATGATAATGCTATAACTTACCTTCACCAAATAGTCATTCTTACTGAATAGAGCTTGACCGCACCTTAATGCAACTCTTTTCACCGGCTGCTAACTGCTAACAGCTAACTGCTAACAGCTAATGCTAACAGCTAATGCTAACTGGCTTTCCTCTCGCCCATTTCAACAAAGATCTGCTCACAATGTAGAATTCTCAGGGAAAACATCGCTGGTGAGTTTACTGCATCTCAAACGCGTTTTCTATCGTCTCTTAGACAACGTTTTTCCTTCGATTGGTGCAGAGCATAGGTTCTCGTGACATGGTTTACATGCCGTAATTTACATGTGAAACAGAGCTTCTACAGTAATTGTGTTGCCAATCTGAAAAAATGGACAGCTGCAAGAGTTGAAAGTTAAACCAGATAAAAGAAGAAAAGCTCTTCTGAGCATCCTCTACATTGATTTATCTTCTGCACGGGGAGGGACGTTCATTACAGAGAGTGACTGCACTGAGCTGCAAAAAGCTTCTGGCTGGAGTTACTTCAGAAGTGTCTGCGTTTCATTGACTTGCTATCTGGTAAACTGCATCCCCTGCACTTTGATCAAAAAAGGCAAAAGCTATAAAAGATGATAGGTTAGTCATTTTCCACGCAGCGTCACATTATCTAGACAACTTTCAGCAAACGTTTCCAAGGTTTGACATCTTACGTGTACACTGGCACACGCCGCCTAACAATTTGGAATTTTCCAGTTTGCTCTGCCAAAGCAAGAAATGCCAACGCTCTTCAGTTGTCCTGTCTCCTTCAACATCCTCGATATGTGATCTTATTTACTGGTTTGTAGTTGTGTGTGAATTATGACATATTGTCTTAGTAAATACCGAAGAACCTGCACTAGTGATAATAGTGTAGGGAGTTAAAACCATAAGAACTAAAATGGTTAAAAAAGGAGTAAAAACTTACAGCTGAGAAAACAATTTCAGGACAAGGTCCATTTAGTAGCTCTTCTGGACCTTTTAATCACATCACACGATTTCCATCAGCAGGTGGAGTTTGCAGTGGTCAGCAGTTCTCCACAGCAGAGGGGAAAACACTCAAACAGCTTTGTATACTTCAGATGACTATTTCCCACTAATGCTGTACAACAGCATCAGTCACTTAACAAAACATCGATTCTGCAAAAACCTCCCATCACTTCTTCTGACGATGCAGAGCAGCTACGTGGGTAAAGTCCGCTCGACGTTATGCAACAAAGATTAATTAAACATATAATAATCGTGTAGTAATTATCTCTATATTGTAGTTACCTCCGCTATGACATCGGGTTGTTTGTCAGCAGGATTACAGAAAAACTACTTGCCTGGTTTTTATTAAACTTGGTGGAAAGTGTGTAGCATGGGCAAAGAAATACACGTATGATTTACCACTAATAGAAATGTTCCTGGCGAACGTCTGTGCTCTCCGAGTGCCCTTCTACTTTTACTTGTTAATCTGTCGCTCCTGCACTTGATTCAAATTCACAAGGACAAGAGCCCTCCCTTAGCACACGGAGGAGACTGACCACTGCTCAGTGTAGCATGGACTACCAGCGAAATAGTGCCGGTAGTCACAGCTAACCAGCCATGAACAGCTATTGTCAGAGTCTCAGTGTCGCTGTCTGGAGACACAGGGAGTCTGGAGGAGCTGTGACAGTCACTAGAAGCCCATTTATGGCCCTTTGAGAGTCACTATGTAGGTACCTGTGTTGTAGCTGAACTAGAAGCCCTACAAGAGGCTCTCCAACTGTGTGTGTGTGCGTGCGTGTGCGTGTGTGTCAGGCCGTAACCCTGTTGTTTATTGCCTGTAACTGTTCGTTAGCCATAAATATCTTTTAAACTCTGCATACAGCAGTTATGGCAGTGTGTTTGCTGTGTAGGCTTGCTAATGCTACCAGCAGCTTTGTGCGAGCACTAACTGGCACTATGATTAGCTCATTTATGCTTTTTTTCCCGCCATGGCAGCTGCCATATGATCTTAATACACATGGCATTAATATGTGAGTCTCTACATTCAATGCGTTTTGTAGATCCTGACGTTTTCACTTGAATTGGTGAAAATGTCAGATTCTATTCATGTAATTATCATCTCATCTGTGAGACCATTACCCTCCACATACTTCAGCCTTTCTTTGATAACTAATCGTTTTTAATAAGGGTTGTGAAGTTTAATTCATTGTTATTGACATTTAAACATGTAACCAACTACCCAATGTATCTCTTAAAGAGAGAGTGCAAAGGTAGGCCGAAAACACACGTGTGGAGAAGACAGAAACTGTATTTGCTATTTATGTAATGTAATTCTGTGCAATTCTCTGGCTTTGCAGGTACACTATGAAACTGCAATTGCAGAAGCGTGAGGACAGGAGGTTAACCTGTGAGATGGGTGAGACACAAACTAAGCCTTCATCAGACCTGTGTTGTACATTATGTCTGTCTCCTATATGATGTCATAGTCTGTGAGTCTCTGTAGGAAACATGTATTTCAACAGAGGAGACCATGCAGCAGTGACTCATAGGCACTAACAACTCCGTATGAACATACAGTCTTGACGGCACATTGTGCCACTATTACTCATTAAACGTGTTAATTAAACCTAAAAAGGCTTTATTTACAATGAAACTGTTGTGTTCTGATCACGGCAGCATTTAAAATGCAAAATGATTTAAACGTGAGGAGAAGCTTAGTGTAGGTACAAAAACAAATGTGACATCTTTTATTCTTACTCTGACAGCAAGGTCTGTTCGACCTTGCTGTCAGCTCATATTGGTATCAGATATGGGTTGTGTCCTAGAATAGATTTGAATAGTCATCCAACAGAATCAGACAGAAGCAGTGAAGCCCCGCAGTGTCAACAGAGCCACAGGCTGCTATCAGTGTTGAAACTGTTTTCTCATTTCAAGTGAAAATACAAGTGCCAGTAGGGATGTGATCATTCTCAACAGGTCGTAATACTAAAGTGACCAAATAAATCATTTTCCAGGAGCGTCCCCGTCGCTCACCTGGTGGAGAGCAAGCCCCAAGTATCAAGTCTGGGTCCATAGCACAGCGGCCCGGGTTCGATTCTCTCTCTCTCTTCTGCCTCTTTCCAAGCCGTCACTATCAAATGAAGCAGAAATGCCATTTTTTAAAATATATATTATTTTCCCAAATACCCACATGACACCCAGAACACCTACTTACGGTTTAGTTATGTTTAGGCTCAAAGTATTTACCCTTTACTTTTCTAAGTTGGGCGATTCATACGGACCTAACGGAGCAAAGCCACAAAGCGCTTGGTGCTTGCCATTGCTCCAAAGATACTCAGAAGCACATGGCTAATTATTATGCAGTTAGGTCGTCTCCTGGTCACAATATTGAAAATGAATTGAGTCAGAAATTATGTGAAAGTTTCGTCACAAACTCGTAAAAAGCTATAAATAAACATGACAATGTTCGGAGATATAGAATCTCGTAGAGTTGATAGAAAACAACTTGTAAAATAAGATGCTCGCAGTAGTACCGTGTGAAAATGGCCTGTGTTGCCATCACATGCTTTATACACCTTAACCTCATCTTATGACGGTGACATAACAACATCAGGCTACTTCCATCTTTTGATAAAGGTCAGTCGTTCCTCACGTGACTGCATAAGAGGCGCTTGCTAGGAAAACATAAACACAGGTAATGTTAAGCTTTTGAGAAGAGGACAGAGTCGTAATATAATTAGTTCGTTGTTCTTGTTTCAGCACTTTTCTGGATCTGTCCACCCAAATTGTAGATCTGCAGATATTTCACTAAAAGTCTGGTTGAGTGACAGCATGGTTCATTCTTACATCACATAGCTATGTGTAATGAATCCTTTACTCGTACTGCTAAACGGTCATAGCAATACTTCCCTGTCTGGAATCGTACACATTTAAAACGCTGATTACAAACCCGGTCACACGTACAAAAGGCTAAGAAACGGCTGGAGGAATCGTGTTTCTTTTTATTTTATAAATTTGCAATGTGCAAGCTACATGCAACATCATTCCCTGTCGCTCACATGTCACTGATCAAAACAACTGTCACACTTGTGAGCCATGCATCAGCACGCAAGAGCCAAGTAGGATGATCTGTAATGAATGCCGACACCGTGGCCCAAGGGTGCAAACCGTTCTCCTGAATGTGGCTGGAGGCTGCTGCACAAAGTTAACTGTCACCCGGGTACAGAAAGTCCCAGTTTCTCCTGGTAATCTACCTCGCTGTCAACTGCTCTCTTCTAAAGAACGTTTCTATGAAACCAAGAGAAGAGAAACAACCTCAAACAAGATTCCAGTCACCTACACTGTAATGAAGGGAGGCAGAAATGTATATTATGACATCTCAAAACTTAAAGCAGAACTATCTACAGAGCTTGATTCCTCTATAGATGGCAAATAGAAAGTTGTAATTTTGAGTCAACTTGCTCTTTACGACATGACAGAAGGAGGCAGAACACTCCAAATATGAGGATTAAGAGTTCAGTTCATCTGATGAAATGTTTCAGTGTCTCTTACTCTGAAAAGGGAAGTTGGACGGGAGCGTAACCACTGTTACACCAGCTTCCTGTTGCAGCTTTGTGTCCAGTTACATTGTGTTGTTACAGTCACATTCATATGAGCTGCAACCTCTTCATGTTTATCTAATAAGCAAAGCGTTAACAGGATCAGACCTGATCTTGGCAGGCAGGACTTGTAAAGGTTGTCTAATGGGGATGGGGGTGGGGTGTTGTTGGCAGAATGGAACCGCTGGAGCACAACACAGCTCACACCAAGAGACCCAGGAATCTGAGAGCCGGCCCTCCCCCTCCCATGCAAACACAGACATGAGGAGAGAAACAGCACCTCGAGCACACATGCATGAACACACGTGGTTGCACACACACAAACATAGACTAATAAAACAACATATGCTCCTGTTTCTACTACCTGGAGCAGCAGGTGGGACGCCCCTCCCTACTGAGGAGAGCAAGAGGAGGGAACGAGAGTAGACCCCCTCTGTGGACACTGTGGTTAGGCAGATATATAAGGATTACAGTCAATTTGTGCTAGAAGAATGCAGTTCGATTAATCACATTTATACCTGACCACTATATAGTGTGTGTGTGTGTATATATATGTATGTACACACGTACACACACACACACACACACATATATAAACTGTTAGGGGTTGAATCATGGCTACAGTGGAAGTTTATGTCGTGTTTCCATTGCGTGGTACGGCTCTCCTCGCCTCGCTAGTTGTGGATAGTACCTGGTCGCAGGCACTTTCGAGGGAGCCGATACTAAAAGGTGACGTTGAAACACTGCAGACAGCTGATTGGTCAGAGAGAATAGTCACTAGAGGGTCACAGGACTTCCTGCACAAACTGGGAGTTTTTAAATAGTGACAAAGTGCAGACAGCTGATTTCCCCTCCTCTACTGGGGGGGTACACTCTGCAGTGGAAAACAAAATGTCTGAAAGGTCCCTGGCTATAGTCCCATGATGGTCTAAATATTTCAGAGCCACTCGTATTGTTGAACTGAGCTCGTAGTGTTCACGTCAACACTCAAGTTATAATCATGTCACGATATCTGATTTTCACTATTATCATGGCAAAAATAATTCCCTATAGAAAATTAGAAAACAAAGAAACGCTATGAAACTAATTCATCTTTAACTTTGTTTGTTTCGACTCTTGGACATAACTTACACTCGACATACGAGTGTAGGGAGGGGCAAAGCGTCCGTAACCAAAGGGAGATTTAAGGAGCTGGATTATTTACACGATGTTATTATCATGATATCAGTATTTCATTTTCTAAATATCACAGATATGGTTAATACCTGTATATCGCCACACACCTTCTCTGAAATCCACAATTTGGTGTTTGATGATATGGAAGTCAAGCAAACATAAACACCTTGTTGTTCCAGGTCACTGAATCCCAATGAAGTTATTTATTACGGTCGATGCGTTTAGTATCGTTCCATTCTGTCCCTTCGCAGTATTTCTAACCAACACATTACCAAATGGAATTGCCTCGAGGTGTTTGATGTTATGGACACTCATAAATCAGAGACATGGGAAGTCATCCCGTCTTCATAATGCGGCTGCGCTGTAGGATTTGGGGGTTGGCGTTAGATTTTCAACACGCTTGTTGCTTTTTCAGTATTATTTTTAAAGATAATTGACAACAATGATTTCAGACTGTGAAAATCATATCAGACATTGAACCCAAGTCAACGCACCTCATAATTACCTTCACTGTTGTGTGGCCTACAATAATAAAATACGTCCCTACTGATGCACCTAAGGACTTCCAATGTCACAAACAAACGTGAAAACACCCGCAATCTTCTTATTTATCATAATGTCACAAACAGGCTCTAATGAATATGCCACTCATACTCGTGACTCGAGAGCCAGTTTAAGTTGCCGGAGGACACACAGAAACACATTTTACTGTACCTAAGAGGCAATTTATTCCAATGACCTTTTTACAAATCTATTTTGCAGAGCTCTGTGTCTGGATGAGGGCAAGTGGCAGAGCGGGGGCTGCTGCTCCAGCAGTGGTCTGTTGTGATTACCTTGTGTGTGGCTCTGCCCTTCTGCTGGGGAATAATTGCCTTTTGCAAAAACTGTATTAATCATGTTGTGACAATACATAAAGCCCTTATTGGAATAAGCATTCAAAGTAGAGACTAGTGTGAATGGACAGGGGGGGCTGCGGGGGCGGGAAGAACAGGGAACAAGAAGCAGAGAGTAATATGAAACCTGGACGTATACGATGTGAGGGGGTAAAACAAGACGAGTTGGCTAGATAGAAAGAGAAACAGAGACAAGTCTTTGTTGCATTTGCACATAAACAAATTAAATCCAATCCGTCCTCCTAGCTTTGCATAGAAGCTGTGGTCATTACATAATGTGGCACGCAGGACAATAACATTCTCTCGATAGCATGCTGGCTAAAGGCTGCAGAAGATAAGTATGTAGGGCCCCTGAGTCATGATATGGATGCAGCGCAGCTTATGAGTAATGATTAATAACTAAGAGTAACAGTTTCATTCGTTAACAGACTGTCTCAGAGCACATTTTATATCTCGCTCAAGTCATTCGCAGACAAACAGATGAGGAGAAATAAGCCGAGTGATCTGAAGGGTTGTCACATTATTTCATGCAGCCATGTCTAACAGCACTCGACAGCGTTCAGCAAAGCAGGAATGACTGATGTGTTGTGCTGTGGCATCTAGGAAAATACATCTTACATCACAAGGACACGTCCAGCCATTTAAAATTATACCTAGACATTTTGAGAATGTCTTACTACTAGCAGCTAGCTAACTTAGCTTAGCACAAAGCCTGGAAACAGCAACGTTGGTTGCGTGTCAACTGATCTTGACCCTGTGAAATGTTTTGTTTTGATACCTTTGGCCAGTCTTTGTGCTAAGCTAAGCTAATTGCCTGCTATATATTTAGCCATGAGAGTGGTAATAAATTCTTCTTATTTAACCCCTGGCAAGAAAGCAAATAAGCTAATTTCGAAAGGTCATCCTTATATTGTTCTTCATTGGATCAATATTATTGATTAATTAACATTAACAGTATATTAATGTTGTAGTGGAGCTCATTTCAAAAGCTGTGGTTGGACATATTGGGAAATACACTTTTATTTTCTTGCCGAGAGTTAGATGAGAAGATTAATACAACCCTCATGTCCGTACACTAAATGTTAAGCTACAGCCAGCAGCCAGTTAGCTTAGTTTAGAAAAATAAAGACAGGAAAGACAGGTAAGGTAACACTATTTGACTGCCAGCTCCTTTTGTGGACGCTGAAAAATCATAAATTCAAAGTCCAGCTGTATTTGGCAGAATAGACAATATAAAGCCCGACTCGAGCACTGCTGAGAACAACTGCTCCTTGTTAATAAATGAAGGAGGTTGTTGCTGCATGTCAAAATACACCGCTTCCTCCCAAAAGGGAAGAAAACAACAACACAATGGTCAAGTGAATCGTGCATTAGAAAGAGGCTGGGAGTCTGACTGACTTCAGGGGCCCAAAAATAGGACACATTCCACTGCAGCAGAGGGTGTGTGTGTATGTCAACAGGAATACATACCAAGCTCCTGCTGAGGGGGTTTGACTTTCTCCACACAGGGAGGGAGGCCAAAACAAAAGGACTGCATGGCTGGTGAGTGCTCGCTCCGGAGCTGGATGGAGGGGTTTTGATTTCCATCATGCTCCAAAGAACAAGGCATCGTGTTTTTAACACATGCTTCAGTGTTTTATAGCTTTTGCATTGAAAGATTATCAAATATAATCTTATAGTTTTGACCAATTGAAATGAGGTCAAAGATAATAATAAATAAATGAGTAAATCATGGGCGAACATTGACTCCAACAGTATACCTGTTCAGACTGCTCTCATGAGGAATTCATACTGAAAATAAGTGTCTTGTTTTTCATGTGAGAAGGACTCATGGCATGTTTTTACAGTAAAAACAGTGAAACCATGAGGAGAACTTCACCTCTACCTGGACTAAATGACTGAAGCTACCTGTAACCCCATAGCAATATGCAACTTTTGCTCAACAGCAACTACTATTGTTTACAGAATAAATTCAAATGACATTTCCCTTAGTGTCGTCACTAGCCATTGTTTGTCAGGCAGAGGGCCCAGTATCACCAAGGGGCCTAAATATTAAATATTTTTCCTTTTTACCATCATTTTAAATTCAGTTTCTACGGACTGAAAACACTCACTACTGTATGTACTGTGCGTTTTCCTGTAGCCTTCTATTCTGCTAGCATCGTGGTGTTCCTACACCATTGTGCCTGTCTAGTAGCCCTTGAAGGGGCCCCTGAACTTCAACCTGTGTTAGAAACCCTGAGTAAAAAGATTTTAATTTTATAATTGATTTAGTTCATAAACACGTCAGTTATGCAAGTTGTTTAGGGATAGTTGGCTCCACAGGGGCTAAACTTCTGCAAAATGGATTGAATACAAAAGTCTGGTGCACAAGGCAGGTTTACAGCATGAAGCAGAGGGAAGGACATCTACAGCTGGACATTAATGTGCATTCAGTTTGTTGTTTTGAGTTAACTAAATAACCTAACCCATTATCTTGGAGTTTAAGGCTCCACTGAGAAACACACAGAGCTATGTAAGTAAAAATATATATTTGTGTACATTTCTGTGTGTGCAAGATTGACAGTAACGGAAAAATAGTTAATGGTTTATGACTGCAAAACTGTGCTGCTAATCTTAGTTCAAAGGATTATCGTATTGTATTCATACTGTCGTCAAACAGTTGACAGAAGTTGGTTTACAGAGATAAACCTTGTTGCATGGCCTCTCGGCTCTCAGCGGTGCAGTAGTAACAGCAGCAGGCAGGGTGCGGGGATCCTGTGGGTGTTTCACTGTGTTCAGCTGAGACTGCAGCAGGACCTGTTACACCATATAACATCAAACATATCATACTAGAGAATACAATAACCTCATGAATATTTTAAAGTGATGTTATAAACTCCATACTAGAATATGGTAAGGCTACTTGAAGAAGTATTTTTACCTCATTCCGAAAACTGTCAAACGTCAAAACCGTTAGCATGACAAACCGCTAAGCTAGCGCTAGCACTAGCTAGCTAGCAAGATACATCATTAATTCATGTTAACTGTAATAATATCTGGGAAACTAAATTTGGCTAAACAGTTGTGTTTGTAATGTACTTACCGGGGGAAAGAAGAGCAGAGTCTTTAGAGTGCTTTTTAGTACAAAAGCTAAGCTAACAAGCTAGGTATGGTGAGCACATACATCGATTCCTGCTAGTGCTAACACCTAAATGAAAGAATAGCCTACTAGAATGTCACTTTCACGGAAAGCTAGAGCTCAGACTTCTTAGTTAGTACAATTAACCGCACAGAAAACCGTATTATGTCCGATTTTAGCATGAAGGAAATCCCGACTGAGAGGTCAAGTTCAGTGACTGGGATTAGCTGAGGAGACACAGCTAGCTGCTAGCAACAGCACGGACCTGTCACTCAAAGTGGCCGCGCCCCTAATTATTCTTACTATGATTGAATTTAGCATTACACTCCTATAACATCTGTTAACCGATGAGCAGATATATCATCTTTTTGATTCCTCTTCCGACTCAAAACCTGGTGCCTACATTACCCACAGTGCATCTCGTCCGCCAACAGCTCAGCCAGAGGTTTTGGTGCGTTATGATTGGAGCAGCTGATGTGGCGTTAAGTGTTTATCCTGCAGAAGATGAGGAGCAGCACAAATGTCTTCTTTATAATCCCACACCCCCAGATTGTTTTTATTTTTAGTCTTGTAGTTTTTTTTTTGCCCCAACTGACTCAGATTACATTATTTGAGGCAATTTAATATAATGCAATACTACTTCCCAAAACCTAGAAACACACTTTAATGTGTAAAACCGCCTGAATAAAACGAGGCAATTTAGTCTTGCTGCCAGTTTGTCAGTGGACCACCCCAGTACTGTGACTAAAAATCCCCTCAACCACCATTATAAAGGTGACATCTGTAACAGGACACCTTCACCTGCCAACAAGGTCAATTATTAATCTTTGTGTTATGAATCTTTAAACCACTGAAGTTAGATATGTGTCAAACTTTCCTCACAGCTAAGAAAAGCAATTTTAGTACCAAGTAAGGCTGGTGGACTCAACTTCTTTGGTCGACCCTGGCGAGGCCTGTTCCGAGTGGAACCTGTCCTGGAAAACCGCTGTATGATCTTAGCCACTGTGCTGCAACTCATTTTCATGGTGTTGGCAATCTTCTTATAGCCAAGGCCATCTTTGTGAAGCGCAATAATCCTTTTTTTCAGCCGCTCAGAGAGTTCCTTGCCATGAGGTGCCATGTTGTCCAGCATTCAGAGAGAATTGTGCCCAAAACACCAAATTTAACAGCCCTGCTTATCATTTACACCTGAATCCTTGTAACACTAACGAGTCACATGACACCAGGGCGGGAAAACAACATCATTGGGCACAATTAGGACATGTTCACTATGGGGTGTACTCACTTTTGTTGCCAGCTGTTTAGACATTAACAGCTGTGTACTGAGTAATTTTCAAAGGACAATAAATCTATACTGTTATTCAAGCAGCACACTGACTACTTTAAGTTATATCAAAGTTTCAGTAGGATAATGTTATCCCCTGAAAGGATATAACAGAATATTTGCAAAAATCTAAAGGGTGTACTCACTTTTGAGATATACTGTAGTTCACAGATAAATAGTTGAAAATCTAATCTTGATCTGTAATTTCCGTAAAAATCACCAGGACATAACCAGGATTTCTTCTGTGGTAATGTTGGGTTTTCTCCTGTGTTACTATTTGATAGTCGAGTTTCACTTGTTGGGAAAACTGACGAGTCATCACATTTCTGGTTTTGGCTCCTCGTGTGTTTGTGCAATCCTGTCTTCTAAAAAAAAACATTTATACACAACTAAGTGGTTTTACCTAATACATTTTGAGCGGAGTGTAATTGCTGCATAGATTATGTTCACTGGCAAATGTTTCCTTTTTCCAGTCGATGAGGTTGTTTCTTTTATACCTGAATGGATTTCTTGTACATTACTCTTCCACCCTACGGATATTCAATCTATCTCACATTCGCTCCTCGGTGTGTCTACAGCCTACGTTTACAAATAACACCGCAGAGAAGTATCTTTGGAGAACCATAACTCCCGTTTTAGGCTATAAAAACACGTTGGTTAAAGCTGCACTCACTAATAGTATATTTTAACAATGGATCACAAAAATGTAGAAGGAGTCGTTTGTAGTGACAACCTATTGAGATTATCACCAAACTCTGCACTTCTGCGCAGCTTGTAAAAGCTTTTTAGCCTCTTTTAGCCTCTTTTAGCTCATTGTTTTGGTGTCACCAGATTTGATTTGTCAGATCTTGAAAAAGTAAAGACGTGCTGTGCTTCCACAACTTCTCTCTAACCTTTGAAATGTCTTGACATAAGTTTAAAAACCTTCAACACGCTTTAGTTTCCAAAGGCAGATAATATAATGAAAACAAATGAAATGAGACATTGTTATATTTATGTTGATGCAAAAACAAAATCTGAAAGTTTATTTAAAAGATGTAATTGTAACTTTGATGTTTGCACGTTCGAGCACGAGTTTAAGTCACAACCTTTGTCACATGTTACCTTTTTACCAAATTTGCTGTTGTAAAAATGAGGTAATGACACTTTTATTGAGTAAATAAAACAATAACAATTCCTCTGATACTCTCAATGTTGCTGTTCAAACACTCATTGGGATATAAACCTCCTTTTAAATGTAAGTACAGTAAATCTGTATTATCAGATCTTATGTTCTATCATTATATTGTTGTTAGTTGTATTTGATTGTGTCTATAATGCCGTGTTCCCTAAAGCCCTGTGTAACGTGTTTTAAGAAGTGCTATCCAAATATTATCTTATTATAATGAAATCCTCATATATTCATATAGTGTGATGCAGCTTGTTAAGTGGTTGTTATACATGTGCTCAGATGCACTGTGCAGAGAAAGGTTTCAGGTAAGAGAGAATGGATCATTAGGATTACAGTATGAGGTGGTGAAGGCAGGCTGCAGTGAAGCGTCTCCTGCAGGACACCCAGCAGCGGGCTCTGCTGCTCCTGTGGATCAGTGGAGGTAGTTAGTGAGTGTTTCTTTGCACAGTGATTAAGGGGGAGGACCAATGGCAACAAAGGAGACGGAGAGGACGGTGGCTCCTCCTCTCCCTATCTCTCTCTCTCTCCCTCTCTCTGTGCTTTATAGATGTATATAATCCCTGAGTTGACCCAGAAAACAAACTCCTCTGACTGCCGAGACGCCGCAGAGTTCGCATCCGCCGCAGGGCTGCATGTAGCCGGAGCATCAGCTGGAGAAACAACCCCGGCACAGATCCAACTTCTCCGTACGGATTCGACATTAATACATCGGGTAGGTGTCGTTCTGTGTTACTCCTTAAACAGGTAGAGAGGCAGCACTTTGCCTTTGTGCGCCGGACTATTTCATGTAATAAAAACACGCTGATTAGATCCGTTTATCCTGTTTCACCTTGTCACTTTGCGGACTTGTATGTGAGGCGGTGTTTATGGCATCGAATGTCAAATAGTCCCGAGGATAAAGAAGAAGAGGGTTCATGCTCTGTAATAATGTCAGCAGTTATTATCCTCCCTCAGATTATTTATTTACAAAGTGGCATTCTGCTGAATGAGATCCAGATCTGCACAGAAGCTCCACACAGAGGCTGTAATTAGGTAACACAAGATCAGAATGTTAAGGAGGATTTAGGCTGGGGGGGGGAAGTGTCTGGTTTTATCAGCACTACAAGGCTTGGATTGCTACAGGCAGGGGCCACACCACAGTCACATCTTCTGGAGGATTTAAAAGCCTGAAATGTCTTTTGTTTTTTCAGACGCACACATTTATTCCGTTGCTCTTTTTATTTATTTATGATCTCATTTAAAATGATGCCATCAGCTTTAACAAGACCATCACGTTGACAGCAAATTAGAGTTTGAGCGCGATCTGTTTGTCATCTGGAGGTAATCTTAATTGAAGATCTTTTGTAATGAGTGTGTGGAGACAGAGGCAATGTGCTGTGTGTTGAGGGGGGGGGGTGTAGTCTGGAGGAGCATTCCTCTGCGTCCTTTTGGCTGCAAGGGTATTGCTGCCCCCCCTCGACGGTGTGATAACTCACTGGTGGTGTAATTCTGCAGGTTTGAGATGTTTTTAACAGGAACACTTGTGGTGTGTGTTCAAACTGGGGGAGGAGTTTGAACAGAGACACTCATGAGAGTTTTATTGTGTTGTTGTTAAAGAGATATGTTGCTGGAGTCCAAACGGAAGCAGATGCTGAGATACGAGCACTGGATTCTACATTTCCTCAGATGCAGCTGGATAGTTTCTTTTGTTTGGCCTCCTGAAGGCTCTTCACACCAACACGTCCAGTTTGTAATGAAGACTGAACATTAGCACGCGCTGGACAGAATACACCCCGATGACATCATCATGTGCGATATATTGAATTAATTAGATTTAATTAAAATGTTGTTTTGTTGATCTTGACATGTTTTGGATTTGAAATGTTCCAAGTTTCCAGCTGCACGACGCCAAACGTAAACAAAAAACATGGCCGACCATGACAAACTGGTGGCCACGTTTTATTTGGGGGGCATTTTGAATGTTTTCCCCAATAACGTTTGTGCAGAGAAAATAACTTTCAGGTTTATAACCAGTTAATAACATTGGCCACATATTTTGACTTTAACTTAAATGCTGAACTGCTTTTACTATATGATAGTATGTATTATTATTTAAATACAGGCACATATACTTTACATTGCCTTTTAGTTGATAGTTTACCATTTGCAATAAGCGCTTCCATTGTTGAGTCAGACCACTTCTTCTTCATGAAGTCGGGGGTGATGGATTTTGCCAGAGTTTACAAGTTGGGTCTTTGAGTGGCGCAGAAGGTTCCTGGTTGTCTGGAACGCAGCATAAATCCTGAGACTGTAATCATTAGAATATAAACTGAAAGGTAACTGCTGGTAGCTGTCTGGAGTAACAACAGTCCTGTAGCTGGCGATCTGAATCTACCGGTATCATCTCCAGAGGGACAGACTGACGAGGGCTGTGCAGGATCTACTTTATTCAGTTTGTCTCGACCTGCTGGTAGCTAATGCTAGCTAGCATCTCAGGGGAATCTCTGTCAAGAAACAGAAACAACAAGAGCAGATGAATTAGTTTTATTAAAGTGGATTCTCTACTTAGTTTAAGCATCTTCTACTTTGAATATTCATAACGGTGACAGCCGTGCAGGAGCTGCAGGTCTTTATTATTCAACTGTCTTGTTGAATGAATGTGTTTCACTAATGTTTTTGTCTTTCTCCTCGAGATGAGTAAACATTGTGGATTGCCCCTTTAAATGATGGGTATTTTAAGCGTATTTAGGTTGTAACGATAATGAGTTGTATTAAAAATCTAATTTAATGTGTTTCAATGTTTTTCAGGGCGATATAGGCCATGGCTGAACACATGATGATGCCCATGACCCACAGCTTCAGGATGGGCATGAACGGATCCCCGCAGCACAACGGCCAGCCCGGCCTGCGCACTCTGCCCAACGGCCAGGTGATGCACTACGGGAGGAACCCTCAGAGCAACATGGAGGCTGCCATGAGACAGCGGCAGGGCATGGTGGGACTCGGCGGCATGGCCGGCCCCGTGAACGGAGCTCCTAACCCTATGGCCAACCACCACCACCAGATGATGTCTGGGAACATGATGTACAACGGCCAGGCTCCGCAGCAGCAGCAGCACCACCACATGCACCCCCAGCAGCAGCAGCAGCAGCAACAGCAGCAGCAGGGACACCCGCAGCAGCAGCAGGGACACCCGCAGCAGCAGCAGGGACACCCGCAGCAGCAGCAGGGGGGACACCCGCAGCAGCAGCAGCAGGGGGGACACCCGCAGCAGTACCTCCCTGGTAGCCTCACCTCTCAGCAGCTGATGGCCAGCATGCACCTGCAGAAACTCAACACTCAGTATCATGGACACCCGCTGGTTTCAGCCAATGGCCACCACATGCCCAACAGTGCTCAGTACCGGGTGGGGCCGGCCCAGCTATCGGGCATGCAGCACATCGGCGGCCCTTTGGGACTAAACGGCATGGACATGGACCTGATTGACGAGGAAGTTCTGACGTCACTGGTGCTGGAGTTTGGGTTGGACCGCGTTCAGGAGCTGCCCGAGCTCTTCCTGGGACAGAACGAGTTTGACTTCATATCGGACTTTGTGTGCAAACAGCAGCCGAGCACGGTGAGCTGTTGAGCGAAGCTGGTTGGGTCTGTTTGGACTGGACACCCCCAAAGAATGACTGAGCGGTCACAGTAGCACAGCGAGAGGAGACAATCTCTCTGTTCTGTTTGGGTGTTTCTGTGTCTGTGTATTTGACAGTGTCTTGTACGCCTTCACACTGACCTGCCTGCGAGTTGATGAAGAATTGTTGAGAGAGAAAACGCAGCAAAGAGCACCAGGTTTCTCGTCTTTGAGCCGGTGCCAGTAAGATCTGTCGTCTTTGGCCAAATTGAGGCATCCTGATGCAGCGGGCTCTGTCTGTACCCATCTGGCCCTCAGCACATGTGCCTGCACTGCCAAGGCTTGGGGATATTTACAACTTAACAAGCAGAACGGGGGAAGGCCTGAAAAGACTATCCATCTGGGTCTGCTCGATTCTGATAATGTATTTTATCTCTGATGACACCTTCAAATAGTAGCGGACATTTGACAAATTTACAAAAGGTAGTTTCTTCAAGGATGAAGGGATTAAGAATAAGGTTTTTTTCGGACATGCATATTGAAGGCTGGCTCTTCAAAACTTAGTTTCTACAAATAAAAAAGATGTGCAAAGTTCAGTGAGGTTGTGCAGCGTTCCTGGTGACGTGATGGGGTTTATTGTGCTACATTGATACATTGATAGCTTTCAGAGTCATTTACCTGACTCCAGATTAAATCTGCAATCATTAAATGTACCACATCTGTTCCGCGCTAATTAACTGTGATTGAATCATTGGCAGAGTAGCGCTTCGCTTCGAGTGTCTGCTTAAACAAAGCATTTATCTAGAAAATGGCCTGGAAGTCTCTCTGCTCCGACACTTTTAGACGATCATTGCGAGCAAAGTTTAGGGTTACTGCTTCTTAGAACTGCTAAGGAAGGAGAAACATGTTCGTATATGAGAAGCAACGGTGGCCTGTTACAAGATACAAGAGAAGCAGAGGGTGAAGGTGTGAGTCTCAGATCTGAGGTGGGATTTCTTTCTGAAACTCGATTGGTTTAAACAGAAAAAGAAAAAAAAACAAGTACGTGATTGCAGAATTTGCATCTGTGTGTTGTTTGTGTACGTCTGTGTGTGGTCAGTGCAGTGTGGCATTTAACACCCATTGAATGGCGTCCTCCTCCCTAAACCGTGGCCCTGTGTGCTGAAGGTGGTCGGAGGGGAGAGAGGTTGTGATGTGTGGACGCAGCACTCCCCGGCAGCACTTACTTTAATCATTATTTAAATCTGCTACCTGTGGCATTGATTTCATTTGGCAGAAAGAGCGAGCAAGGAGCGCAAAGCGTGCAAAAGTTGTTGTTTTTGCCATAGATTAGCTTACTCTGCTGCTTTTCTACTGATTAGATTTAAATTATATGTTCTCACACGCTTGTCTTAATTGAGGTCGGCTTGCACATTCTCCAATGACTCAATAATTATAAAACGGACATGTTCTGTGGCGCTTTTATTTTTTGCGCAGTTGGTAATTAGGTTTTTGTCAAGGTTGCTGCTTTGCTGCTGCAGGCTGGTGGAGAGAGAACTTCCTGCTCTGGTAATGCTATTTGTGGAGCTGTCAGAGGGGTCAGGCCTGCGCTATAGTGCACTGTGTTAATCTGTTCCAATGTAACTGTGCTGCGTTCCCTGTCTCTCTGGAGATCTGCCATTTCCAAGCTCTTCAGTCAAACAATGGCCATTGAAACGCTGTTGTAAAGGCAGAAAAGTGGCCGGGGGTTCACGCTCTGCTTCACTTTCTGCCTTAGCAAACTCACAAGCTCACAGTGAAAATGGAAATCCTTCTGGCCTTAGCGTGACAGTGGCCTCTGATTACTGCTATATCAATAAGCGCAGCCTTCTTGTGTATTGTATCTTTGTACTGTAGACTAGAGGTGAAGTTGATCTAGAGACATTTAAGGTACTTTTGGAGAAAACATTGTCAGATGTAAATGTAAATCAGTGGCTGATTTTCGATGTGTTAACGAGAGATTATATCCTACATTTTTACAAACGAGTGTGTAGATACAGTGTGAGTATACCAATGGGTGTTTGTGGTGCAGGGCCTGAAGCTTTACGAGCGAGTCGACTGCATGTTGAACGTGAGGGACGCCACCACTTTCCCACAATGCAGCTGAGAATGTACAGTACAACACAATGTGGGGTCTTAAGATGGTAGATAAACGTGTGAGATTGTACTCCTTGTTCCAAGTTACACATCATTCAGTTGGGTAAACCCCCCCCCCAGTCCTGTCCCACTTCCCCAAAGCTTTTGTAATGTTATTGATTCTATTTTAAGAAAATGTATTTATTTTCAAATAAAATATTTATTTAAAGAAATGTTTTCCACCGTTGTTTGATATAATATATCATGTTGCATGTGTTGTGTCTGCTGTGCATCCATCCTGTTGGAGTTTCACCCTCTTGTTGGTTCTACACACTTCTCCTCCCACAAGAAGTGATGAGCAAACACAAGAGCAAACATACAGTATCCCAAACAGGCGTGAGTCAGCACTATCTGCACAGAGCCGCTCGTGTTGTAGTAGTAATGAGCTTACTTTAAGTACTGCATCAAAGTAAAGTCACTTATTACACTTGAGCACTTTTTGATGAAGCTTCTCACAAATGTTTCAAACGAGGCAATAAGGTTTGACATACAGTAAAGCACTGAAAGACGTTCCTGTGCGACGTCATGACAGACTGCATTGATTTGATTGGCAGACGAGAGGCGGTGCGAGTTGAACAGCGTTAAAGATGGAGCCCGTCTGGACGTAGAGACAGATATGTCGGAAATATGTGAAAAGAAGTCACTCCTGCACGGCCAACACCTTCATTAGTAACTGTTTCATGTGATGAAACCTTCGCACCCTCGTACTGTCTCCCTTTAAAAACATATTCCATCTCCAGCTCCAAGTTTTGTTTTCAAGAAGAACATTTCTGTGGGGATTTATGGGAGAAAAAAAATAGAATCATTAAAATTCTAATTAGCTGCGTAGTAAAGTCACATTAAGAGGACCTGAAATACTCATGCTGCTCTACAAGGCAGCGATTTGTCCTTGAGCTGTTTTTAATGGATTTTTAAAAACGATCCGTGACTTGTGGACGTGCAGTAGAGCAAACCTGCAGCGGGGGCTCATGTTAGAGTAAGTCTACCTAACCTTTCAGACTAAATGCTGTGCAACACAAACACAATTACAAGAGGTTTCAGTTGTCAACAGGAAATCTAAAAGTTCCCCCTCAAATAAATGAAGGCGCACTGCTTTTTAAAGTACAACAGTTTAATAGAAACCATTATTATAATGGCTACACTATTAAAAATAAAGATAAACTCGTGTCCCTCAGGGTCACGAGTGAAGACTACAAACATAAGATATGTAACAGTAAAAGCAATATATGACAAGTACAAAGCATGCTTATAAATGAATAATGACAAAATAATTCAAGTTGAATAAAACAACACGTTTACAATTTTATATTTATTTATTAAAATGTGGTTTTTATGTGACATTTTCCACGAGTGTCACAAATGGCGCCTCACACCTATTTCCTGCTGTGCCATTTACCGCATCAACACCTAGTGCAGCTTGCAGTTCTGCAGCCTACGAGGGTAGATATAAGGCTTTTAGTAAAAGAGTATAAGAAAAGCACAACAAACACGTGTCATGAATAAACAAGGAGAACGAGAAGGGGTTGTGTAAACAACGCACAACTGCCATTCCCTGCAAAACTGCTCCCAACCTCACTGATGCTGCCATGTGGGAGTTCTTGAGTTTCAAACCTGTTTGTGGAAGTGACAGAAATGCTCCTCTGTCAGCCTTAATAACTGTGAGGAACGGTTGAATACAGTGTCACAGAGGGCGCAGCGCTTCACATCACAAGCTGAACGTTTAGGAACATGCATGAGAGCAACCGATTAAACATTCAGCCTCCAACAAACATGTTTATTATAATCTACGTGCTTTCGACTCAGGAACACATGAACAATCCAGGACAGTGTCATGTCTTTATTTGTACCCCCCCCCCTTAGGAGAGAGATCCAGAATATTATCCAGGCTCCATTACATAACAGACTCCATTATTAAAAATACCAACGGCTACACCTGAAAATGCAAGATGCAGTATGTGAGTCACACTCAGTGAATAACAACATGTTCAGTCTTGTCTGCTACAAAGAATTTGACATGGAACAAACGCGATATACAGATATGGATCTAAGATTATACAGATGTGGATCTAAGATTATACAGATATGGATCTAAGATTATACAGATGTGGATCTAAGATTATACAGATATGGATCTAAGATTATACAGATGTGGATCTAAGATTATACAGATGTGGATCTAAGATTATACAGATCTAAGATTATACAGATATGGATCTAAGATTATACAGATATGGATCTAAGATTATACAGATATGGATCTAAGATTATACAGATCTAAGATTATACAGATGTGGATCTAAGATTATACAGATATGGATCTAAGATTATACAGATATGGATCTAAGATTATACAGATGTGGATCTAAGATTATACAGATATGGATCTAAGATTATACAGATCTAAGATTATACAGATGTGGATCTAAGATTATACAGATCTAAGATTATACAGATGTGGATCTAAGATTATACAGATATGGATCTAAGATTATACAGATCTAAGATTATACAGATGTGGATCTAAGATTATACAGATATGGATCTAAGATTATACAGATCTAAGATTATACAGATGTGGATCTAAGATTATACAGATATGGATCTAAGATTATACAGATGTGGATCTAAGATTATACAGATGTGGATCTAAGATTATACAGATATGGATCTAAGATTATACAGATATGGATCTAAGATTATACAGATGTGGATCTAAGATTATACAGATGTGGACTACTAGCTGGAGAATTTGGGTTGTAAATGAATGCTGCTTTAAAGTTTTCTGAGCAACGACCATCGTGGCCAAGAGGAACAACTATGGAATAATGGCAAAGGATAAAATAGTGTGAATAGGAGAGCGGGTATGAAAGAAACAAGATATTCCTAACTACGTCTTAAAAACCGTGTGGATACGTAATACTGCAGCGTCATTGAACGCAAGTAATGTTTCGTTAGTCAGATTATTTCGTATTTAAACATCCATTTGTTTTCAGGAGTCTTTATCGGGCCGGTTTAAATGTTGCTTTCGTCCCTCTAAAGCAGGGGGGGGGAACCTTTTTCCTATCAAGGGCCTTTTTTTTTTCCAACATCCTTCGAGGGCCATACTAATTATTGAACTCATAACCTCTGCAAAATGTTTTTAAGACACAGCCCATTCATTTCACCTTCCCACAACGGAGACATTTATCTCGTCACAGCAGAAGAACATGAAGTAAAAAGGCAGAACACTATAATTAAATAGAATAAAACATAATATAAGTACCAAGTGATATAAATAAAGTGAGTATTGCACATGGCAGTGATAACTGCACAGCAGTGGTGCAACAGTCTGTTCTTGGTGTGGGGGTCTACCTCTCTATCTGTCCATGTTTGTATGTTCCTGCTCTGCAGAGAGCTGCTTGTTGGGCCGAACTCCACCGAAGAGTGTTAACTTTATCCAAACACTCGTCCTCTCAGCTCGCGCAGTTTGACATGTTTCGTGCAGTAATGACGCTCGAGATTATTTTTAATCACCGCAAGTACGTCCGCACAAACTATGCACACTGGCCTTTAACTTCCACAAAGAAATCATCGTTCGTCCATTTCTCCTGGAAAGTGTGACATTCTGCATCCAGCGTTCTCTGTTTTACACTCGCCATGCTGCGTTCACTGACGTCAGAGTCTCGTTTAAAATTGAAGTTTTTTGACATGAGGTGACCACGTGATGACACGTTCCGCTCGTGTTGTGTTCAAGGACCCTGACCGTGGCCAGGAAAAACAGTCAGTCCCCCGTTTAAAATATTGCGTCTAGTTTTTTTTGCTAGGATCAAATGGTCTCGCGGGCCGTATACGGCTCCACACCCCTGCTCTACAGTATCACAACAGGCCGCTAATGTGTTAGAGCGTTTAATAAAACATGTGTATGTCACCTCTCCCCACCAGAATACGCCTTGGGAAGGTTGGGTGCAGCGTGTCTTTTGTCTGCTGGTCCCGTGAGGCGTGTACTGAGGACACGGAGCACTTTCACTGTGATGATGCAAAAGAAAAGAGAAATTAAATGTTAGTGATGAGCAAATTAAATGTGTTATTATCAATAGAATTGTGAATTGTTACATATTATCAAGAGTATGACAAGTGACTCTAATATCTATCGTAAGTTACAGTTAGCTACTGCTCATACCTGAGGCTGCAGCAACACCCGTAGAAGTTTAATTGAGCAAAGATGCATTTAACTGCAGATTCATAGCAGCACACAGATTACACCAGCGCCGTGTTGATTCTGCTGGGCGCTGTGAGAGCTCCACAAATCTATACAACCTTAAGTTTGAGCGTTAGCCCAAGAGAAGCTTATCTCTTAAATATAAACAGGAAACTGTATCATTGAGCCACTTCCTAAAGCAAGGCGGGGAGGTTGATATCCACTCTCAGAATAGCCCTTCTGGCTGTAAGCATAGCAAACATGAGAGCCTGCTGGGTCACATATGGCAGCTCAAAGGCCCACTCAGAGCAGCCAATTAAATCAAGAGCACAGTCAAGGGAGACTTCTTTCCCCAATTATTAGGCTGAGCAATTGAAATGTTTTCTCCAAGATCTTCTTTAATTCAAAGCACAACCCAAATCGATGAGTCAAAACCCCCGTCCTGAATTACAGGCTGAGTCCTATTCAGCTAGTTTTGTGAAAACGTTGTATGAGCTCAAGTATAGCGTTGGATAGATCAGCACTTAATCCCATCTAACCCTTCTTCTCAAAGTGTGTCTGAAATCTTGCTGTCAATCAACTCTGCGCCTCTTTCACGTAGCTGGAGGAAGTGTTCTGTGTGAAAACATCAACAGACTTAATGTGTTTGTGTCCCGTGGGAAAGTTATACTATTATTAAAATTCTCACTTTAACTTCAGTTACGTAACAAACGTACTCATTTTAAATCAAACGATGATCGTTTACTAAACCGTAACCACTATGCTAACACTATGCTAACACTATGCTAACCACGTGTTTAATAATAGCGACCGTTAACGTAATTGAGAATGCAGTTTAGTTGCATGGAAACGTTATGTTACCATCTGCGTCTATAACATGTGAGTGAGCTTCAGAGGGCTGAGAGGTGGATTCTGTTACGTATGCTAGCTGTTTCCCTCTCGTTCCAGTCTTTATGCTAAGCTAAGCTAACGTGTCCTGGCTGTAGCTTCATATTGTCTGTGTAGTACAGGAAACACAGATATCTGTATCTGTTACCACATTGATAATAAACGAGCTGCGACTGTGTTTTCTGTAAGCAGAAGAACAGACTGTCCTGAGAGGAGTCAGTAGATTGCGATGGGGTGTCACATTGGCAAACATATTTACTGAAGTGGAGATAAAACAGCGCTGTGATCATCCTAAATTATTACCGCAACCGCTGAACCATCCAGTTCGTGCAGCAGCTCCATTTAATGGCAATACCAAGTTGTCTGTGGCACATAAATCATCTTATATTGTATATTTAAACAGGATGAATACATCACATGCTGTCTCCGGGAAGATGAATTACTCTGCGGAGTCGCAGTCCCACATTGTGATTTGATTAGACGAAATGACGTCTCGTGTAGTTGCGTTCAAAATCTAAAATTGCATTTGCATTTATTTCGAAATCTATGATTGAGTCTTGCGAACACAACGACAGTAATTGTTTGAATCGTCGATGCTTCTTGAATGATTGAGCTGAACTGTTTTACTGACTCACTTTCTCTCCTCGCAGCAGCAGCAACGGAGAAAAGTGAAGTACATTTACTCAAGTTCTGTACTTCAATATCATTTTGAGGTATTTTCTGCCACTTCTACATCTCGGGGGGAAATGTACTTGTTCCTGCACTACATTTATAAATAACATGATGTGTTTATATCATATATATAATACTAATCTACTCAGTAGTCCACAAGGTATCCTACATTTCCTCCACATTGACGAATTACAACATATATAATTGTAAAAAAGAGAATAATATTCTATAATAATACAACACTTTTAAATGAGCCTGCATCATGAGTACTTTTACTTCCTGATAATACTTGTAATGGAGTATTTTTAGACTGTGGTATTACTGCTTTTACTGAAGTAAAGAGTACTTTATGGGTCTGTGGCAGACTTTGAGTTTAGTAAGTAGAGAGGGGAAAACCCTCCACGATGTGAAAACAATACCAAATTCAAATTCGATTTTTGGATGTGTGATACCAGATCTTCAAAGTCAAACTGGCCACACTGCTCACCATGAAGGGAAACAGAAACTCCCAGTAGTAGTGGAGTCACACCTTGCTGTGTACAGTACACATATCAATGTGTCATATGTTCCCTGACTGTCCCTTTGTCTTCTGACCAAACTGGTTCACTTCAAACAGTACAAGCGTTAGTGCCAACTGCTCCGCACGTGCAACCCTCCCTTAGCCCCAATCTCTTTGTTATGTCTGCCAGCCAAGTCCAATCCAGGACACCAAGTCCACCTGGTGGGACAGCAGGGTGTGTGTGTGTGTGTGTGTGTGTGTGCCACATCTGCTCTGACGTCGTAATACTTCAAAGCTCTGCCGACCGCATGGCGCTCAGACCCACAACACTGCTGTGACGAATGCTTTTTTGAAAATGAGAAAGTATGTTTTGTGAAGTCAGACAGATTTATAGATAACGTCACAAAGATCATTTACGAGCTGTGAGTTACACAACAGTCTGGTCTTTGCAGCGATGACAAGCCCGGGCGTGTCCAGGGTTACCTTGTGCTGTGTGGTTGAGAGGAAGAATACACCAACATGCAATTAAAGTAGTTTTAAAGGCACAATGAGTAGGATTTTAAAGACAGAAATAATTCCTCTCAACCATCACTTGTGACCCTCTACAAGTGTAAGGCCGTGTCTGTATCCGCTTTCTTATTTTGCCGTGTTCGGGACTTTTTCTGCGCATACAAAAAAAAAGACACAGCGCCGGAAAACACAAATAAAGTGACTTGAAACGCCAAATCCTTCTCATTCTGCCGTAACTATTAGTGCGTTGAATACAGTTGGCTGCTAAAGCTGTGACATTGAGTCTGAAGGTCCTTTCTGAAACGGTATTTCAGTCGTTGGTCTTCTTACTCGCGGTGCAGTTGAAAGCTGGTAATGGTCCTTAAGTGATTCATTTCTGTCATGCAATGGTAAGATTGTTTTAAAAAGTACAAGGTTATTGTAATTACTCTAAAAACAGGAATATAGGACCTCTAAGTAGTACAGTGAATCAAAATGTTATATTTCTTAGTATTGGAAAATACACTTATTTGTTTAAACGTCAACTTCTAGTTTAGCTTCAAACCTCGATCGAGTTGTTACCAAAGAACAGTAGCAGGTACAATCCACAACTTTTGTGAATGGAAAAGCAAAGTATCATGCAGTGGAAATGTGCCACTCTCATATCTGCATGTTAGCATGGAGCCAGGATGAACCTAGCTTAGCATAAAGACTGGACACAGGGAGGAACAGTTAGCCTGGTATATCCAGAGTTTAGAAATAGATGAAAACAAACACCTCTAACGCTCACTGATGAACAAGTAGCATCTGTATCAATGTTCTAACACAAATGTCTTGTGTTGCTACAGGAACACACTGTAGTGCGAGTAAACGGATGTTTTTACACTGATGGAAGAAGACAATCTGTTAATCCCAATCACACAACTGTGGTTCAGCGCGGTGCCTCCTCTCTGTGACCACAGGTACCCGCTTCAGCTCTTAAACACAGCTTCCTGCACATTAATGATGGTTCAGTGTAACATCTTCAAACGCTTTGTGATCCTGAACTGCTAAAGGTTCAAAATGAAATCAAGGACAGTATGATGCAAGAGTACGAACCTCGCCCTTTCCCATGAGCTGCATGTTTCCCTGTAAACACTTGTGACAGTCAGGTTCATGTAATTCGCTCTCTTCACTCTAAAGCAACAGTGACGCATGCGAGCGTTCACTTCGGTGTTTCTCTTCCTGTTTGTTCACGTCTGTTTTCAGTCCTATGGCTGCGTCTCGCCGTCTGAGAAAGTCCTCGTCGTCATCACCTTGCTCACCGGATGACACACCTCGGTGCTTCAGGGTCGGACAGAAAGTGACGATGCACAAGCATCCGAGGAATGTGCAGCGAGGTCAGAGGTCAAACCGCACGTGCTCCCGTGTTGATGATCGTCTGTCAAATCGTTATTCATTCACTTTTCTTCTTGTCATTTTTATTCTATTTTTCCTTGTTTCCTTTATTTCCCTTTATAATGTGTTTATTTTGCACTTCGTCTGGATGCTATAAATGTTTTTGTGAAGCACTTTGAATTGCTTTGTTGTTTGTATTATGGAAATTAACTTATAATTTACACATTTATTTGCCCAAATACAAATCTCTGTGTAACTCCGTCCTTCAGTTAGTTGATTTGTTGCTTCATCCACTCAGCAAAATGTCTCGATAATTACCAAACTGTCACCGTGGGACCTGACACCCCCGCAAATAAAACCTCCTGTTTGCTGTCCGGGATCCAAAATGGTGGAACGAGCTCCCCATTGATGTCAGGTCAGCAGGACGTTTGCACACCTGCCGTCGCAGACTGGAAACACACCTGTACCTGCACAATGGTTTGGCCTGATTGAAGAGTTTGTATCCTGATGGATATTTGTACGTAACGTCATCTCATTACTGTGAGTGTTTAATGACGTCGGCGTTCCCAACACCTGCTTTGACATTCGTTCTCATTATTCATAAATCAGTGTCTGTTCAGGTGCAGCCGTGACTCACACACAAACATAATTGTAGGTTTCTGAATATCTGTATCAGCTGAAGGTGCAGTCTGATCATCACACCTAAACAAATACCTTCACGTCAGCGAATCTGCTGTAATCATTTTCAATCGTTTACCTAATGTGGGAATAAGGTGGGAATTGTGGGAATAAACAAAAGGTAAAGAGGAAACGCCCGTTGTGTCAGCGCCCGAGGCCGTGCATACAACACTCATCGTGATGCTGTGAACCAGCTGTTGATGCTTCGCAAAACCCAACATAGTGTCTGTGTTTGAGAACTCTCCAATTTAGATTGTATTGTATAGTCGAACCTCTGATTGAAGAGGAACAATGCAGATTCCGTCCTGGTCGTGGAACAACGGACCAACTCTTCACTCTCGCAAGGATCCTGGAGGGGGCCTGGGAGTACGCGCAATCCGGTCCTACATGTGTTTTGTGGATCTGGAGAAGGCGTATGATCGGGTTCCCCGGGTGATACTGTGGGAGGTGTTGTGGGAGTATGGGGTGAGGGGGTCACTTCTGAGGGCCATCCAATCCCTGTACGCCCAAAGCGAGAGTTGTGTCCGGATACTCGGCAGTAAGTCGGACTCGTTTCCAGTGAATGTTGGCCCGCAGGGCTGCGCTTTATCACCAATCCTGTTCGTGATTTTCATGGATAGGATATCGAGGCGTAGTCGTGGAGGAGAGGGGTTGCAGTTCGGTGACCTGAGGATCTCATCGCTGCTCTTTGCAGATGATGTGGTCCTTATGGCATCATCGGTCTGTGACCTTCAATAGTCACTGGATCGGTTGCTACAATGCTAAAATGCTAAAATGCTACAATGCTAAATGCTACATTCTCTACAGTCCCGGGACACTCACTTCATCAGAGGCATCCTGACTCACATAATGTAGCCTGGTGGGTTCTCCTCATTAGACCCTCGCTGCTTCCTAAACTCCAAATGTCTTGAACAAAATGACCTCATCAAGGTTTTATGTTATTTAGCCTTTGAAAGGTTTCCTGTAAAGCCACAGAAGACAGATTGTTAGAAGTCAGTGTGATGAGTAAACTAAACTCCGTCAACACTCAAGTGTTTTTGTTTTGCTGATGGAAGAGAAAACTGAGAGTCATGGTATCTGGGACGGGTTCTTATCAGACCAAACCTGCGTGACTGAAATGTACAAAACATTTTGACTTGAATGATCCACGAAGAAGTCAGGAATCAGGACGAAACAACATTAATTCCCTTCTTTCAGGGAATATCATCTGGATTATCCTGTGGTTTTGCATTTGCTGTGTTAGCAAAGCTGTGGACTCTCTAGTTCTTGATCATAAGTAATAATCATAACAAATGCACATGTGCACGAACAATTCCTGCACAATGTTGCTTTAAAGAGCTCGTTTTGGGGGGAAAATATGCTTAAAATATCTGCTCCCAGTACTGCAAATAACCCTAAACGAAGAGATTGAGAAGATCTTCTTCAGAGGGTTGTACAGAGACCGTTTGTATCTGTGTAAATGTGACATAATAAGCGGTTCCTACCGAGAGAAAGAGAAAGTTTAAAGGCTTCTATGCCGTAAATGTCAAACGTGTCAGAGTGAAAGTGGTTTAAAACTTGAAACAGATCCTGATACTATATACTATTATACCGCATTATGAGTCAGTGTCAGCACAAGAGCAGTATTTTCTTCTCCCCTGCAGCTTGAAATTATCAACATGCAGAACGGTGTCATTTAGACAATGACGGCAGCAACAAGCTGCAATTGTCCTCGATAACAGGTCGTCAGACGCGGACGGGCTAATCTGTCTGAAACAAGACACGGTCCGAGTGCTCGCAGAAATGTGATGTGTGCTTGTTGGTGTGACTGCACAGAACACAGCGCTGTTCTCACACTGTGACTGGAGATAAAGTCATTAAGTAATGTCAATGTTATTAAAATAAATGTCCATCTGATACGTCAGCTGGTCTGACAAACAGAATTAAGAAATGTTTCACTTCCTGCTGTTATCTGTCATATTAAGTCTTCTTCACGTATTTTGACATTAAATTCCAGTTATGACTTAGTTGTGATTAATTGATTTAAATATGATGTCGTTCAGCTGCACGAACACAACACGAGCAGCTTTTGACACTTCCTTGCCGTCTGTATGTTTCTGAGAAAACAGCTTTTTTAATATTTCAACAAATTCAGGAGAAAAATCGAAGGATTCCTGCAAATGTCCACTGCTGTGTGCAGGTTTAATGTGTCTCTTATATTCATGTATGGCTCGCTGAAGTCTTCCTCCTCTGGGATCCACGAATGGCTGTTTAAATCCATCTAGTAGATGTTGAGATATTTCACCAAAGGGAAATCTTCGACCTGCCGGTGGCCCTCGAGCAACAGTCAGTGTTCAGTAAAGTTATTTTAATCAGGAGAGACAAGCGTTCAAGGATAATTTATTGTCATTATGCAACAAAGGGTTGCGCACGAAGAACATGCCGGAGCAGAACAGGAACAGCAGAAGTGGATTCCTGTGGTGTGTTTTATGAATTTACAACAGGAGCAACGTAAACAAACAAAAACATTTGTGAAATCTGTGGCCAAGTGAAGATAAGTGTTTATTACAACAGATGATATGTGATGCTGGAGGCTGATGAAAGGATGAATCTGTGAAGACGTAACAGCAGCATGAATGCACTAAAGCCAAAATAATATTTAAAACGACAACAGCAGCAAGATTACAGGCCGACCGTGCAGGTGTGACGCTGTGCTATTGGATAGATGTGACCAGCTGATGAGAACAGCTGCTATCATTAATGACAGACAGCAGAACTTACGCTACAGCCACTTTAAAGTTCATAGATATTTCAGTCTGCACCAAAGAAGCACAACAGACCGGCATCTCTGCAGCGCTGCATGGACGACCAGATGTTAGCATCGCACTGGTTCCCTTCACACAAAGCAAACAGGATTCTGGATTATTGCAGAAAATACTTCAGAAAGTTAATCTTCACAAGTGCACACTATATAAAAGGTGGACTTTTAATAATTATAGTAAGATAAAGGCGGACTCGTCTCATTTAGCCACTTGTTAGTAGCCGCTGTTTGTTAGGACACATAGAAGCTTCAGAAAATGTATTTTATGTTAAAACCAGAGAATTTATTTCAGGCTTCTAAACAAAAACCAGAGACGAGGGAACTGGAGATGCTACAATGCTAACATGCTACAATGCTAACATGCTACAATGCTACAATGCTAAAATGCTACAATGCTAAAATGCTACAATGCTAAAATGCTAAAATGGTACAATGCTAACTCCTTTCTCTACAGTCCCGGGACACTCACTTCATCAGAGGCATCCTGACTCACATAATGTAGCCTGGTGGGTTCTCCTCATTAGACCCTCGCTGCTTCCTAAACTCCAAATGTCTTGAACAAAATGACCTCATCAAGGTTTTATGTTATTTAGCCTTTGAAAGGTTTCCTGTAAAGCCACAGAAGACAGATTGTTAGAAGTCAGTGTGATGAGTAAACTAAACTCCGTCAACACTCAAGTGTTTTTGTTTTGCTGATGGAAGAGAAAACTGAGAGTCATGGTATCTGGGACGGGTTCTCATCAAACCAAACCTGCGTGACTGAAATGTACAAAACATTTTGACTTGAATGATCCACGAAGAAGTCAGGAAGTGAAAGTGCAGCATGGTGTTATGACGGGACGTGTGACAGAGGAGCCACACAAACAAACAATATCACCTCATACAACTTTAGGAAGATTTTAAAGTCTTTAGAGACAAACTACATGTTTATCTCACATGTAGCATAACTCAGAGTTTATTACAGCATAATGATATAAACACAGTGTTGTGTGGAGATGTTTATCTGTTCACTGTTTTCTCTCCGAGCCTTAAATTGAGAAGCATTTTCACACACGTTGTTAAACAAGTCAATGTTTGACGTGGAGCAGGTTCTGCAGCTGTGCGGTCTGTGTGAAGACACAATAGTAAATCCTCACTCGCATCACAAGCATCCCATCATGCTGCACGTGAATCCGGGTGAAGAAGTTCATGTGACTGTGAGTTGACTGTCTAAATAATGTTAATGGACTCTTTCCAGGATGTTCTGCTTGTGTAACTTTAACCCTCAGTGAGTCACGTGATCCCGTCTCGTAGAATGGATGTGAACTGAGAGTTCTTCAGCTGTAAACAAATCTGTGGGCCTGAAGTTGTGAGAAGTTTTGTCAAAAATTGATTTAAAGTAAATGTTGGATCAGAAAATGTGCGAAAAGTTAAAGTCAGCTGCTGAAGGTCACCACAATGTGCAGGAACGACCCTGAAAGAAATGAAGTCAAACACAAAATGAAGAGAACAGAAATCATCCTGTGAAACACGATGTTCTGTGTTATTACAGATACATACAGTACATGTGTCTCTGCATCAGGTTCTTCTGGTCTGTTCTGTGCGCTTTGTTCTACAGTGTTTCAGAAACAAAATGCACAATGTACTGCCCACTTTGTACTTCTACGCTCTATAAAATCTGAGCATGCTTCACTGTTATCTGCGTCCAGAACTCCCTTGTCAAGATGCTGCTCTTCACTTAAGAGGGCCCCTCTCGGAGAAGCACGCAGGACCGCTGCCAAACGGCGAACGAAAGAAATGCAAACTTGTTGTTTGAGCCTCCCCATTGCTTCATTTCATCTTCAGCCAGGAATCACCACGGTTCACCGGGCACAAGTTGGATCAGAGCCATCTGCTTGGTTTCCTAGATTTGCACGGCTGTCCAGACGTCAGCAGTCCCCCCCCTCCCCTCGCCCTCCACCGGCTCCTAAATGCGTCAGCAGTCATTCCTCCCCTCCTCCTCTTATCCACGCTGCCTCCCTGCAACACCTCGGCCCGGCTCCCAGAGCACACTGTGTCCTTGAGGACTCACTGACTGGAGGCTCCCCTCCCCCAACCAGGCTCTCGCTGCTCATTCTTATTCAATGTGTTTATGTGCGCTAAGAATTCAGCTACAATCGCATTAATGCAAAACTCTGATTATTGCCAGTGAACACCTGAACCTCAGGGTGTCTTTGTTCAAATATCATTTACCATCAGTTTTAACCTCATTCATTGGTTACTTCACTGCAGCTGCTTCATCAATGTGAAGACATGTGAAGCGTCATGTTGTGAGACACTACGCTCATGTAAAAGGAGCCGATGTAACGTTTGCTATACAGATATATAATATATTGTAAACAGATAGTGTAACATTAAGTGTAGCAGTAGCACAGGTGCAGAAGAGCCATAAGGTGAAATGACCGACTACATCTGCAGTAATACATTTATTACATTACATCACAGATCATCTAGCAGACGCTCTTATCCAGTTTATTAGGTCTATAAGGTATATGGTCGACCCAGACACCCCAACGCGTTCACTTCGCTCTGCGTCGACCAATCGGCTCGCCGCTCCCTCACTGCGAGTGGGACCCAGATTCCCCTCAAACAAACCCTCCTGTTTGCTCTCCTGCTCCAACATGGTAGAACGACCCCCCCCAGTGATGTGAGGACAGCAGACAGTCTTCACACCTGCAGACTGAACACTCACCTGTTTCCCCTGCACCTCGACCCATGAAGACAATAACTCTTCTTTATATGTTGCACTTCAAACTGTCTGAAGACAGAGTTCACTGATACGATTGTGTTTGAAGATATTGTTCTTACAAGATTCTTGCTGTTCAGAGTTGTATCTCCAGGATTGTTTGCACTTTTGTACGTCACTTTGGACAAAAGCGTCAGCTAAATGAACTGTAATATAATGTAATAAAGTCTGACTATCATAACAGTAACAGCTGATCCCAGCGTTGTGCAGGAGAACTCATTCTTCACGTTGCACGTTAGCAGCAGATGCTAATCTCCACAATGTAACACATTCTCACTTCTGGTGAAGTTAAAAGAAGCATGAACTGACTAAAAGCAGACTAAAAGCATGAAGTCTGAGCACATCCTTTCTGACACGCAGAAGAGATAGAGGTGCACATAACAAACCTCCATCACATGATCTTCAAGAATCTGTTTTTTATCTGTTGACTTTTCCAACTATTTATCTACAACTCCCACTCAGTCTGGGCTCCAACCAAACACATAACATGCAGGATGTCTGCTGCCGGTCATTGAGCGTTGAGCCGTTGATATAACACGGCACACTGTGTCAAAAGTTTTGCATCCCCTTGTTTTGGTACGTGCAATGGAAATAAAAGCTTTGATAGTGTTTGATGCTGGAGTGGAGGGTACACAGCGCTCTCACTTCACTCTTGATTTCCTTCCTTTGCTCTGGCTGACTGCTGACTGCTGACAGCTAGCGGCATTGTTCACATCCTCTGTGTGTACTCAATATATTCACAGTCACGACACCTTATGTACTCTCTACAATCGTGTTGTTACCTTTGAGATCACTGCAGAAATGTCATCATGCACTTAATTGCAGACAAGCTTTAGTTTCTGTTCAGTCTCCCGATCTGTCTGTGCAATTACTTGTGTTGATCAGGTCGTGTTAATTACTAGCGCTCTGAAGGAATGTAGGAAGGCATCATGCAAACATGTGGTTAACAGTGTAGAAGACAATAGTGTCCGCCTGTTTGTGAAGAACTGGTCCCCCACAAATCACACATGGGTTGGCGTTAATGCAGATACTGTGCAGAGGGAGTCGGGGGCCGTCCGGGCCTCGGATGAAGATGCTCCCTGCTTGCCTTCCTTTGGAGGTTTTCTAGGCATGTTCAACTAGAAGGAGAGCGAGAACACACGGGGGTCAGGGCCGTGACCCATGGAAGGTTGCAACAACAGAACCTGAATGAGCGCGCTCGGGGCTGGCTGTGCTAATCGTGCCGACCGTTTTCTTCTTTCTCCAACATATTATGACTGCGTTATTCCTACCAGAGCTGAGAGCCTTTTATCTCCGTGAAACATCGAGCAACAGTGGTTTTATCCAGCAGCTCAGTGAGCATCTTGAAGGACTGATTTCAGAAGTCAGGTCTCTCTCCCCTGCACACAGTGTGCAAAGAAAGGCATTGTATTGACACAGCTTTTAAAGAAGCAAGTGATGTGAAGCAATCAATCCTCCGCTCGCCGTCCCCCACACCGAGAGGGCTGATTATCTCATGAGCTCTGTTCTGCAAACAGGCGTCCCTATAGAAGCCAGGCAGCCAGGCGGCCAGCATCGGGGCGCAAATGAAATAAAAACATAACAAAAACAGAAGACAGGAAATCCCTGTGAGAACGGCAGGCTAAAAATATATCCTCTCTTAGCCTCTCCAAGGTCACTCTGTCATTTTGTTTTGATTGGAACACAGCAGCCATCTTCCTCCTGAGCCTCACTAACAAGCATTACTCTGCCAGCAAACATCCACATCTGAAGCCATTATTATCCCCTTAGATGCATTTTGCTTATACTCCGCTCTGAGCACTCACAGTGCTTGAACAAGAATGCTCTTTGTGCCTGATGTAGTGAATCATTGGTGGAGTCCTGCAGACTCTAAACCTGCTTCAGTCTCATGTACATCTGTGTCATGACATCGTGTTATGTGCAGCGATGCACGGATATCGGACAGATACTGATCATCGGGGACAATGGAGACGATCTATTAAACTCTATATGTGTGCAGCAGCTGAGGTTCTACACATTCTTGCAATATCTGCAAAGCTAATGTTTCGAGGTTTGTCAGTAATACTGCAAATATAACACAACCGACAGTTTGGACCAAATGTGTTGCTGCATTCAAAAGGTTTACACTTGAATTGGAATTTTGAGGATGTGTTATTAAGGTGCAGAGTTTAACACTTAAAATAAATAACAATTGAGTAAATGTATGTATTTATTTGTCATTTGTATTTAGGATAGCAAAGTAGCATGATCCCAGTCATTTCACACAACCAGGCACTAAAAACATTTGTATGGGAGATTCTTATGGACAGAATTTGAAGGAAACTATCAAACGCTTCCCTGCAGGTATCCAGATATCCAGAGATCCAGAGATCCAGATATCCAGATATCCAGATATCCAGATGTCCAGAGATCCAGAGATCCAGAGATCCAGATATCCAGATATCCAGATATCCAGATATCCAGATATCCAGGTATCCAGGTATCCAGATATCCAGATATCCAGATATCCAGATATCCAGGTATCCAGGTATCCAGATATCCAGGTATCCAGATATCCAGGTATCCAGATATCCAGATATCCAGGTATCCAGATATCCAGGTATCCAGATATCCAGATATCCAGATATCCAGATGTCCAGAGATCCAGAGATCCAGAGATCCAGATATCCAGATATCCAGATATCCAGATATCCAGATATCCAGATATCCAGATGTCCAGAGATCCAGAGATCCAGAGATCCAGATATCCAGATATCCAGATATCCAGATATCCAGATATCCAGGTATCCAGGTATCCAGATATCCAGATATCCAGATATCCAGGTATCCAGATATCCAGGTATCCAGATATCCAGATATCCAGATATCCAGATATCCAATCAGAGATCCAGATATCCAGATATCCAGATATCCAGGTATCCAGGTATCAAGATATTCAGATATCCAGATTTCCAGATATCCAGGTATCCAGGTATCCAGGTATCCAGGTATCCAGATATCCAGATATCCAGATATCCAGATATCCAGGTATCCAGGTATCCAGATATCCAGGTATCCAGATATCCAGGTATCCAGGTATCCAGATATCCAGATATCCAGATATCCAGGTATCCAGGTATCCAGATATCCAGGTATCCAGGTATCCAGATATCCAGATATCCAGATATCCAGGTATCCAGGTATCCAGATATCCAGATATCCAGATATCCAGGTATCCAGGTATCCAGATATCCAGGTATCCAGATATCCAGATATCCAGGTATCCAGATATCCAGGTATCCAGATATCCAGGTATCCAGATATCCAGATATCCAGGTATCCAGGTATCCAGATATCCAGGTATCCAGATATCCAGGTATCCAGGTATCCAGGTATCCAGATATCCAGATATCCAGATATCCAGGTATCCAGGTATCCAGGTATCCAGATATCCAGGTATCCAGGTATCCAGATATCCAGATATCCTCGATGTCTGTTGACTCTGGTGGCTGTTTGCCTTCTGGTGATCATCAGCTGCAGGTCATAGTCTAGCGAGAGTTTTATTGAACACACCACCTTGTAAATATATGACAGGTTTGTTGGGCTGACTCACTGTTGCCATAAGTGAATGCCTCTAACATTGGAAAGCTGTCGCACTTCAGTGTAAATATTAGTAGAGAAAAAGGCCGAACGCTGCAGCAAAACCAGCTGAATAAGCTAAAAGGCCAAAAACAGTTGGACATCTGCAGGACTGTAGCGGAGTGATATACGTTCACGCCACTTGTGCAAAGAAACAACCTTGTAGGTTTGGAGAAATCTGTAAAGGAAGAAGCTGTTTATACCTTTTTTAAAAAGACATGTTGGATTATTCACCTGTGGCACACACACACACACACACACACACACACACACACACACACACACACATACACACACACACACACACACACACACACACACAACCGGATAGCATTCATAAAGAGTGTAAACACTAAACATATGTGGAGGTATTCCCCTGATTTATGCAAATGTGGCATGACGTGTACACACACACCCACACACACACACACACACACACACACACACACACACACACACACACACACACACACACACAAACACACACACTGTCTGTCACAATTAGATCGTGTCTTATTAAGGCTGAAAGTCTGTAGTTGTAGTTTAGCAGGTGGTGTAATCGCAGGATGGCACGTATATAATCCTGGGAAGTCTTTTACATTCGCTACATGTCTTATGGTTCAATACATGTATAGATTGTAAACATGTATTTATGATTCCTCCGCTCTGACGACACCCGGACACGAGAACAACAGAACACAACGTGTGCTCGGTGTGTTCTGTGTGTAGGCAGGCCGGGAGGAGGGAAGCAGTTTCTGCATGGTAAGAAGACTTAGTCAGCCACCCCCGTGCAGCTTAGCTGGCTGATCGACACTAACTCACAGCTGCTCCTGCGTGCGCGGTTCTGCTTCAGCTAAGTCAACCGCACAACTACAACATGTGAGATAAGAAGTGAAGGAAGAGAAAACAACCTACACAGATGTTTGTCGCAGGGCTGAGAGAAGAAACGAACCGGATATGTGACATGAAACTCATATCAGAAAGAGGAAGCAGGCTGTAGTGTCGTGGATAGATTACAAGAGAAACCAGGTCTCCAAAGCTGAGGTTTGAATGTGAGTGTTTTACCTTCAGAGACCAAAACATGTATCACAACCCAGTCCCATCATCAACAATACATAGCCTGAGTTTACTAAATGTCCCTCTTGAGTTTCCATCTTTCTTATCATAACTCCTCTAATTGTGCCCGTGTATTAAACCCAGTTGTTCATGAGGATGTGGGAGAGTGATGTGTACTGGAGCGTGTTCTGAATGGATGTGTGCTGTAGATAAATGGACAGGCAGGGACCCTGGCAGGAGAACACAGAGCAGGCAGATTCATGGCCAGACAGTAGAAATCTGTCAGCCTCCTGGCAACGTGAGAGGACACCTGGAGGTAATGCTAGCTCCCCCCCCACCCTGCACCTCCTCTCCCTCTCTCCTTCTTTCTCTTCATCTCTCTGTCCCCTCCCCCTCCCACCCCCTCCTCGTGACTCATCAACAGAACCTTAATCACCAATGAGTGGGCACTGCCTCCCCTTCCACGAGGCACAAGTGTCGAGGTAAAAAACTAAACCACGCCGGTGCTCTGTTGCCCCCTGCTGGACGCTCCAACACATTGCATTGATGAGCAGTGTGAAGTGGATTCTATTGTGTTGTTGCTGAAAACAAAACAATGAGCTAAGAGAGGCTAAAAGGTGCTGAGGAACTGTAAAGGCACTCCAGGTGAACAGAGTCATACATGTTGTACACACTACAGGTGAACAGAGTCATACATGTTGTACACACTACAGGTGAACAGAGTCATACATGTTGTACACACTACAGGTGAACAGAGTCATACATGTTGTACACACTACAGGTGAACAGGGTCATACATGTTGTACACACTACAGGTGAACAGAGTCATACATGTTGTACACTACAGGTGAACAGGGTCATACATGTTGTACACTACAGGTGAACAGGGTCATACATGTTGTACACTACAGGTGAACAGAGTCATACATGTTGTACACTACAGGTGAACAGGGTCATACATGTTGTACACACTACAGGTGAACAGAGTCATACATGTTGTACACTACAGGTGAACAGGGTCATACATGTTGTACACACTACAGGTGAACAGGGTCATACATGTTGTACACACTACAGGTGAACAGGGTCATACATGTTGTACACACTACAGGTGAACAGAGTCATACATGTTGTACACTACAGGTGAACAGGGTCATACATGTTGTACACACTACAGGTGAACAGAGTCATACATGTTGTACACACTACAGGTGAACAGGGTCATACATGTTGTACACACTACAGGTGAACAGAGTCATACATGTTGTACACACTACAGGTGAACAGAGTCATACATGTTGTACACACTACAGGTGAACAGGGTCATACATGTTGTACACACTACAGGTGAACAGGGTCATACATGTTGTACACACTACAGGTGAACAGAGTCATACATGTTGTACACACTACAGGTGAACAGAGTCATACATGTTGTACACACTACAGGTGAACAGGGTCATACATGTTGTACACACTACAGGTGAACAGAGTCATACATGTTGTACACACTACAGGTGAACAGAGTCAAACATGTAACTAACAGATATCATGAAGCTTCCCCACTTCATGACTCACATCAACACAACTTTATATTACAGGTGTTTAATATGTACATGAGGCGTTATGTAATGTAGCTGTTGGTGACACAAACACACAAAGTTGATAAAATAAACTCTGAATGTAGATTTTGGATGTTTTCTTTCAACTACTCTGAAGATGTTATAACTCTCAGAATTGACCAGTGAATGAAAAAACAACTTTCACATTACACACAGTAGTTTGTTTATATAAATATTGAGCTGTACCACTTTAAGTAAACGTGACTGAGACATTAGAGTGTAATTGAGGAACAAGTCTTTTCTTATGCTCTGCTTTATTTTACTGTCTCAGTTTAAGCTCACAGCGAGCGGCTGTGTCCTGCAGGCGGAGAGGTCTCCTGTGTTAAATCCAGAGCTCTGGTGTCGTGAGTCGGGCTGGAATCTGGAGTTCCCACAGAAGGCAGGGAGATGCTGGTTTCTGAGCTCTGTCTTAATAACACTTGCAGCTTCTGCTTCGTGTTCCTCCTCCTCTCCCAGGAGGGGGCGCTCCTCTTCTCCCTGGAGGGGGCGCTGCTCCTCTGCATTAATCTGATGATCTGCTCGAGTGACTTGATGACCTGCTGCAGCCCGTGGACCTTCCCGGCTAAGAACCACCTTTCAAACCTCGACTCCATCTCAGACTGCTCAGTCCACTGCACCCTGTGAGCCCAAATCTGGAAAACATATTGATATTTAAATACAAACGTGTATTTGTTTATAATGTTCCGAAGATCTTTGATTTCCTCACCTGTCGGGTAAATTCTATGATGCCAGAGGGACTCAGGGGCCCACGCACACTGGCATCCAGCCTGATGTACACCTGCCCTCTGTTATTCTGGTACACGGTCGGCTGCATGGAGTCTGGAGGCTTTATGAAGGTGAGGCACAGCACCTTGAGGCCACTCTCCTCCTCCCGGGGTCTTATCACAGGCAGGAAGCGCAGGCTGTAGTTGTGGGGAAAGAGAGGAGGCTGGAACGTCGACGCAATCTGGTCCACCTGACAGCGGGCCTTGTCCTCCTTTGTATGGTCGAAGTACACGCCCTTCACCACTCCATCGTCCCCCACCCCGACCAGCAGGCTGCCTCCCTCGCTGTTCAGGAAGGCACAGCCGTACTTTTCAACGTGTTCGGAGAAAACCCACTGCATGTAACCTTCTGAAGGTTAGGAGATGAGACACATTTGAAGTCATACACACACAGAAAGCTAATAAACATGCAATGACTGTTGTAATAAACATGCAACGACTGCTGTAATAAACACGCAGCGACTGCTGCAATAAACACGCAACGACTGTTGTAATAAACATGCAACGACTGTTGTAATAAACATGCAACGACTGTTGTAATAAACATGCAACGACTGCTGCAATAAACACGCAACGACTGCTGTAATAAACACGCAACGACTGCTGTAATAAACACGCAGCGACTGCTGTAATAAACACGCAGCGACTGCTGTAATAAACACGCAACGACTGCTGTAATAAACACGCAGCGACTGCTGTAATAAACACGCAGCGACTGCTGTAATAAACACGCAGCGACTGCTGTAATAAACACGCAGCGACTGTTGTAATAAACACGCAACGACTGCTGTAATAAACACGCAACGACTGTTGTAATAAACACGTAACGACTGCTGTAATAAACACGCACGACTGTTGTAATAAACACGCAAGCGACTGCTGTAATAAACACGTAACGACTGCTGTAATAAACACGTAACGACTGCTTGTAATAAACACGTAACGACTGCTGTAATAACACGTAACACTGCTGTAATAAACACGTAACGACTGCTGTAATAAACACGTAGCGACTGCTTGTAATAAACACGCAGCGACTGCTGTAATAAACACGTAACGACTGCTGTAATAAACATGCAGCGACTGTTGTAATAAACACGTAACGACTGCTGTAATAAACACGTAACGACTGCTGTAATAAACACGTAACGACTGCTGTAATAAACACGTAACGACTGCTGTAATAAACACGTAAGCGACTGCTGTAATAAACACGTAACGACTGCTGTAATAAACATGCAGCGACTGTTGTAATAAACACGCAACGACTGTTGTAATAAACACGCAACGACTGCTGTAATAAACACGCACGACTGTTGTAATAAACACGCAGCGACTGCTGTAATAACACGCAACGACTGCTGTAATAAACACGCAACGACTGTTGTAATAAACACGCAACGACTGTTGTAATAAACACGCAACGACTGTTGTAATAAACACGTAACGACTGCTGTAATAAACACGCAACGACTGTTGTAATAAACACGCAACGACTGTTGTAATAAACACGCAACGACTGTTGTAATAAACACGTAACGACTGCTGTAATAAACACGTAACGACTGCTGTAATAAACACGTAACGACTGCTGTAATAAACATGTAATGACTGCTGAAGGTTGTAACTCTCTCGCATATCAAACTGTTTTGTATTGCAAAGTGTTTTTTGAGCCCAACTGCTGCCTGGATTATTCTCCTTGAATGATTCCAGTTTGCAGAACTTGCAGCACTAATATTGTAGTATTGCTCAGTATTTCCTCTATGATTAGCAGCGTGAATGTTATGAGGTGTAAGTTGTGTTGTAACTTTACCTCCACCTTGTTTGAACTCCATGGTGCGGGTCTCGCTGCCAATGTAAGCTTTATAGCTGAACGACTGGCAGCTGGTGATGTCGAAGGGCTGGGAGACCAAAATGTATTATATATAAATTATAATAAATTATAAATTATATATATATATATATATATATATGTATAAATACATGCATTCAAACATTTTTTTAATTTTGAACTCAAGACTGAAGTCAAATGTTCATGAAATATGTTTGCAATGAATAATATCTGTGATATTTCGAGTATATGAGACGTGACGTCCTCACAGCTGATCCCACCTGTGCTGATGTCCCCCCCTGTGTCCCCTGGTCTCCATCAGTCTGACTTTGGACTGTGGCTCTCTCAGGACTGTCTCCTTCGTCACGAACACATCTCCAGGAACTGTTTCCACTCACTTTCTGTTTCCTAACTGGACTGTGGATGGATCGGGTGGAGGTGTTGGATTGGTTTGATTCTGGAGTCGGGGAGGAACGCCCCCGCTTCCAACCACCACCCTCACGTCTTGAACATGGGAACCTCCCCCTCCCTGTCCACTTCCCTGTCCACTTCCCTGTCCTCTTCTTGGGCATTTTATCTGTGAGTTACAACAGCTGTTAGACAATGCAATGAAAGATATACATTTACACACACAGTAAGTTGTGTGAGGAGCTCATGGTGTGTGATTCAGCTCAAGATACACAGTGTTTGATGATAATAAGGGGGCGTCAGTGTGTGCTAAATAGATAAATGAACACGAGGAGGCTTGATAAATCATAAAGTCAAGGCTGATCAAAACAATGATCAATCAGAGCCATGAGGCGTGGCGAGGGAGCCGCGCTGCCACTGCGCTGATGATGACAAAGCTTCTGAGTGTGTGCAGATGTACAGCAGTGAGCATCTTACCTGTTCCTTCAAAGTCAACCGCTCAGTGCTCTGCAAGAGTCCGAATATATAACGAACTGTGGCTGAACCTCAAGTGCACCTCAGCCCTGAGAACATCATGACATCACCCTCAACTGTGACGCAACCAGGAATGGAATTATCCTGGTGAATAAATTAGAATGTCCGCACGAAGAATCCAAAAACATTTATTGGTGAACTGAAATCATTTTCAATCTCATTAGGGGATATGATGCAGCTTACTCCTTTTACATGAAATTAATTGAATTTGAGCAAATTTAGTTAAGACCTTTATCAGTGAGGGAGCTTTCTCCTGATTCGACCCTAATCTGTCACATAACGTTCTCTTTGGCGCCACCTATAGGTGATAATTGGTGCTGTGTTTTGGGCTCTTAAATCTTGTCAGTAGCAGTTTGAAGTTTCGTAATTCTTTCCTTTGTTCGTTTGACGATAGAAACCAGTTCCTCGCTGACAGAGACGGGACAAAACAGTATCCCGAGTCCGATGCGTTAGCTCCGCCCTCTCTGGCGGAACCAAACTTTGCTGGGTAAATGGAAAACGTGTCAAATGTGCGGCGCTTGTGATTCACGGGAATGCAGCCACAGACAACCCGTGCGTAATGCAAGGGGCATCGTGGTATCTCGTTCTGTGACGGGTCAAAGACTGTCACTATCTGAGTCAAGTAACACACTTTCATTGTAGGCCTGCGCACATTCCAGGTGTAACGGAAACATGCTGCTGGAGCAATGAGCTGTAACTAAAGAAGCTTTCATTCCAGTTCTGAAAAAGGCCAAAAGGTGAGGAAATGCTCCCAATGTGAGGAAGCATTCAATGCTCCAAGGACGGACGTGAGATATTCTATATTCTATTGTTGAAGGCCGGTGCGTGCATCTGTAGGAGACTCTCACCCAAATGTCCCTAGCTCTGGTCCTGCTGGCCTCAGGCCTGGACGTCCCCCCTGGCCTCAGTCCCCCATGCTGACAGACTGGATGGGAGGCTCGGGGCGCCGCCGATGGGCCCCGGTGACATGATTTACGGGCAGAGCTACAGGGGTTGCTGGGCGACGTCTCGCTGCGGTCCCTCGCCACTATAATCGGCGCTCCACGTCCGGCTCCGAGGAGTCTGCCCAGGCTCACATCACCTCCTCCCCTCCTCTCACTCCTCCTCACCCCCTCCCCTCGCCTGCCAGTCCAACTCAACAATGCACTCCCTCCCACTTCCCCTCTTCTTCAGGCATTGTGAGGCAGAGGGAGGGAAGGCGGAGATGATTGCAACAATAGTAGCTGTGTGACGAGGGCCGCTGCTTTGAGGCGAAGACACTTAGATGCACACAAACACACACACACACATGTACACACAGACACATACACACATGCAAAAATATAAAACAAAGGGCAACACCAACACAATGGCGCTGCGTTGTCTTGCCTTCCACTGCGGTGTGGATTTATTGGATACTATGTGGCGTGCAGATCCATCCCTCTTGTAAAACACATTGTCTGGGCTCCACAGAGCAGCAGCTCCAGTGTTCTGAGCCTCAGCACCTCCACTGCTTTCCTCTCCACCCACTATAATCAGCGGAGAGCGCTGGGAGTGACTTGGAGCCTGGCTGGCTGGCTCAGCTCGAGTGCTGGCTGCGAGCGAGGTCATCCGTCTAGTCTCTGGGGAGAGCGAGCGAGAGCGATGCAAGGAGCTATTGAGGAGCAACGGAGGACAAGGAACACCCTGTCTTAAAGTTGCACCGGGCAAGGTGTTCCTGTAAAAACATACTTAATTAACTTTCTCTTAAGTTCTTATTTTGTCTGTAACCTTAGAATGTCTTTCAGTCCGATGTTGTTTTACCACTACAACATTATGTGCCCTGCACACCTTTAACGTTTCTCACAGAACTGCAAATTCACTTAAGTTGTTGTCTCTGTATATTCACTTAGAACAGACTTGTGTCTTTGACTGTTTTTCAAAGGAATAGTTCTTATTTAAACACTTATTTACTTTCTCTTCTAAGACTTCAATGAGAAGATTGTTTCCACTCATGTTCATGGGTTTAATATGGAGCTGGAGCCAGTGAGTCTTAGCTTAGCTTAGCTTAGCATAAGGGCGCAAGCGCTAGCACCTTTAAGGATCTCTAATTAAAACATTTATTTTGATAAATCCATACTCCTACAGAAATGTCTGTTTGTGTTTTCATAGGGGAGTACAATATCTATAAATACAGTCTGTACATAAAGATCTTTGTCGTGCTACCAGCTAATATAAAGAGCAAAAATGAAGCTAAATCTCACAGAATAATGAACATCGCACTAATACAGGATCTCTAAGTTACTGCTGATGTCTCCATCTATCTTTGGGGAATCATTACAAACCAATGAGCACACACAATGTTATAGAATATCATTTAGTGCAGAATTATCTGACCTATAGTCCTTCATCTAACCAGAGCCTGCTGATCAACACCCCAGAACTTATACAACAAACTAAACAAGCGTGTGTCATTTATACACCTGAATAGATAATGTATCAAATGGAAATCAATAGTTAAAGCTTCGGTTGGTAATTCTTCAAAAACACTTTTTTGCAATAGAACAAATCTGGTGTCTGTGTCTTTCCCCGGAACAAGAGTTCCTTCTGAGAAGCTTTGGCCTGAAGAGACGGCTCTCACTGTTGTGAACTTGGGGACTTTTTCTCTACTTTTGGAGCTCGTGCTGCTTCTTTCATTGGAAAACAGTTGGCAACACTGGGCTGGGTCACTCTTGCAAGTTTCTCAAGATCACAAGCTTTAAGCAGACACAGAAAAGTGTCTGAAAGGGAGAATCTGTACATCCAGTCTGAAACACACGATCCTGAACAGTCACGGTTATGGAAAGTTACGTCTCTTCTCTCGCACAGTTCTCGAGCCTCCAGCTCTGCGACTTCTTCCCTCAGAGCAGCTGTCAATCACAGCTGTCAATCATGACGTCACAACATCTTTTTTATAGCATCAAATGGGTAATTAAACAAAACTTATTTGAGAGTAATGAGCACTTGAACATACATCAGCGTGATAAGAAGTAAACTTAAAATGACGAAAACACAAATGTGTCGTGTACTTCCAGAGTAGAGCCGCTGCTCCTCTGCGTTGAAAGGAGCCAGTTGAGGTGGTTCATCTAGTAAGGAGCCACCTGGGCGCCTCCCTAGGGAGGTGTTCCAGGCACGTCCAGCTGGGAGGAGACTCCGGGGAAGACCCAGGACTCTGTGGAGAAATTATATCTCCTCATGTGGCCCGGAGAAGGGAAGTTTGGGGTTCCTTACTGGAGCTGCTGCCCCCGCGACCCGACCCCGGATCAGAGGTAGACGATGGATGGATGTTACTTCCAGATGTTTTGGCATAATTTTTGGGGAACTGTCACATGGTCCATCTTCAGACACAGCCCATGATCTCTCCCTCCTTCTTGTTACCTGCAGGAAACTCCTTCCAGCATTCACACTGATGTAAATACAGACACAAGTTATAGGATTTGACAGTTCTGAATCAATGTTTGTGGTATTCCTACAGAGAACAGCATCTAAAGCAACATTTAGTCACCGTGGGGATCAGAAGCTCTGCTCTCCTCCTGCAGGTGTGTGAGCTTCAGACTGGAAACACATCAAGGAGGACACGAGCAGTAAAGGCGTTTAAAATGCTAATATCTGTACCATGATACATGCATTTAATATTCAACTTCAGTCGGTGTGACTGGAAGTTCTTCCATATTTTAATGAGAGCAGGGCAAGTATATCTCTCGGACCCCCGTTAAGGCATCCATTCATCACACGACGTACATTTCTCCTCCAGCTGAGCCTGTGAAGCAGCCGGGGAGGCCGGCAGGACTGTGATCTGCACGTGCACACACAAAGCAAAAGAAACACGAGGCAGAGGAGCGGGGGAAAGGAGCGAAAGTGAAGAGTTGTGTCAGAGCTGTCTGCGCCGAGGCCTTCAACAACACAGAGCTGTGATGGAACCAGGCCGCCCGACGGAGGTGTGTGTTGGCGTGCGCGGCTGTGCGTGCGTTAGAAAGCGATTGGAAGCAAGAGAAAGTTTTGATGGAAGGTTTGTCACCATTGAGCCTCTCATCACTTTTCAAAAGATGAACAGACTCAGAGAATATAAAACCACTTTCTCTGCTTCTCCTGAGCTTTATCGAACTAGAAAAGAAACCCCCCAAATACCCCTTTACTCTGTTCCTCTTTATCATCAATCATCTCTCTCTCTCACACACACACACACACACACACACACACACACACACACACACACACACACACACACACACACACACACACACACACACACACTTAAACTGTGTTGGGAGCCCAAAGTGTTGAGGTAATGACTTACACATGTTCCTATTAAGGATCTGGCACATGGCGGGGAACTTTCCCACCCGTCTATAATTGATATTAATCCCTGCTCTTTGGAGTGGCTCGGGGGAATGGTCGGAGGAGACGTTAATGCACATACAATGGCACAGTCCCAGACCTTGGAGAAAAAAAGAAAAAGAAAGCCCTTTGAAAGAAACAGTGTAATACATTAGATTAAATCCTGCCAGACAAAGAGTGGAGGAGACAAGCATTGACAGAAAAGTCACAAAAAATGACAAGAAGACAATTCCTAAAGATGTGCGTTAAGAATTAAATGTGCACTCCCCATACAAGAAATACATTTCATATCAGAAGATATATCTTCGTTAACATACAGAACTGTGTAAAACTTCGAAAGTCGGACTTGAAACAGAAACTCAACCGCAAATTCAAGAGATTTTGTTTTAATACAACAAAGCATCATGGGAAATATGTGTGAAGGGTCACACTGTGTAATTGCAAAATAAAGCAAAAATGAAGCGGATATTCATTTCTAAACATTTACTGTAATAATCATAAAGTGGAAACACAAGGTAGAAAAATGCAATATTAAGGTCATTTTTACCCAAATTACTTCATAATGCAACATAAAAAAACAAAAAAACTTTATTAAATTAAATAAAATTCAATGTAAAAAGACAAACAGGAAAAAATTGACACAAAAAATACTAATAATTAATTACTTAGTTTATACATTTTCACCCAAAGCCAATATAGAGTCATACAGAATGACACCAGGATTTTATAATTGAGGTCCCAGCAGAATCCACCCACCACACTAATGCTGTTAATTCATTAACTGCTCATATAATTATAATAATTATAAATGTTATCTTCTTATGTTGTAGTTCAAACCTATTAAACCGGCTTCTCCACACAGGCAGGGATGTGATTGTAATGTCCCCTAAATTGATTTGTGTGTGTCTAACAACTCTCACATTTTAGGATGTTTAGTCTGAATAACGAGAAGAATGATCCTGTGAAATATGTGTGAAATCATAGACTTCATGTCACTCCCAAAATTCCCAGAAAAGTCACCGAGGACATGACCTCAGTGTCCCGTGTGGAGCCTGAGACGCTGCTGGAGGGAGTTCAGCGAAGTCTCAACTAATAACTGAAGATTTCATTCTGTGACGTTCAGGAACTGCAGTTAACAGGAAAGTTTAGAAACTGAGAGAATCAGATACAAAGACGTGAGCGTTTACCAGGAAGTCTAACATTCAAGGGAAATCAGTTGCATTGTGGGAAATGTAGGATCAAGGGCTTAAAGTAAGGGTATGTTTTATCTGTCTCTAGCAAGCTCGCCCGCTTTAAAGTTTAATACTAAACTGCAGGAGTATTTCTTTAAGACTATACTTTTTAACTGCATGTGTATAAAATTGAATTGCATATTAAACAATAATGTGTAGGTGTATAAACATACCTTTAAAAAGTTATTCAAATAATCATGTAGCCGTAGCTAACGGATTCCCATTGATTCAGCTCAGGTTAGCTAGCGTGGTTGCGCGAGGCTTCATGGGTAACAGTTACACTTTCATCCATCCATCCATCGTCTACCGCTTATCCGGGATCGGGTCGCGGGGGCAGCAGCTCCAGTAAGGAACCCCAATCTTCCTTTCTCTGGGCCACATCCCCCAGCTGGACGTGCCTGGAACACCTCCCTAGGGAGGCGCCCAGGAGGCATCCTTACTAGATGCCCGAACCACCTCAACTGGCTCCTTTCAACGTAAAGGAGCAGCGGCTCTACTCCGAGTCTCTCACTGATGGCTGAGCTTCTCACCCTATCTCTAAGGGAGACGCCACCCGTCTGAGAAAACCCATTTCGGCCGCTTGTACCCGTGATCTCGTTCTTTCGGTCATGACCCAGCCTTCATGACCATAGGTGAGGGTAGGAACGAAGATCGACCGGTATATTGAGAGCTTTGCCTTCTGGCTCAGCTCTCTTTTCGTCACAACGGTGCGGTAAAGTGACTGTAATACCGCCCCCGCTGCTCCGATTCTCCGGCCAATCTCTCGCTCCATTGTCCCCTCACTCACTTTCATCTGTTGCTTAAATTAAATTAAATGTATTTTCTTTTATCCGTTTAGCCGTTTTATCTTTGCTAATAATATGTTGGATTTATGTTACTGTAATGTACAGCTTTCAAAACATTAGCAGACCCCCTGCAGTAACTCTGACGACCCCCTAAGGGTCACAGACCCCCTGTTGAAGACGTGCTCTCTAAACCCTCTAAAGAAAGATCCCTTTATTCTTTATTTTCTACACACATGCCTCCCTCAGTTCTTTCTGGAGTTTTTTCCATTTTTATCCCTATTAGCGGGTTTCTTTGGGGAGTTTTTTCTTCTGCAAAGCAAGGGTCAAACCCCTGGAGGCAACTTTGTGGTGTCTGATATTAGACTCTATAATCAAACACTCTTATCTATCTCTACTGAATCTAAATGGCAGTTAAATATAATAGAGCAGAACAAATCAGAACTGATGGACAGGCATGTGCAACAAATGTGTTGAATGAGGCCTGATATGACCTTATCAGATAAAGAAGATATATTTATATCTGTTCACACACTGTTATAATATCTGCAGCGTGACCTCCAGTAGACTGCTGGTGGCCATCGGGCAGAACGCAGCAGCTACGTCCACTCAGAGGGTCTAAGGACAGAGGGTCTAAGGACAGAGGGTCTAAGGACAGAGGGTGTAAGGACAGAGGGTCTAAGGACAGAGGGTGTTGTATCCTGTACAGTCTGTAAACACTGAGACAAATGTATAATTTGTGATATTGGGCTGTATAAATATAAATACATTTGATTTCATTTCATTTGATTTCATTTGACAAAGCATTAGTTGAGAATTCTCTCTTTGTTCACACTTGTTCTATTATTCTTTATGGCCTTTGCTCTCCGCTGTTATAATATCTGCAGCGTGACCTCCAGTAGACTGCTGGTGGCCATCGGGCAGAACGCAGCAGCTACGTCCACTCAAAGGGGAGAAAATATCTGATTCGTGGGTTATTTCAGAAGTGGCAGAACGCTGACGATGCCGAGGCTCCCCGAGGGTCCGGCCTGAGTTCCCAGCTGGGTGTCAAACACACCCTGGGGTCTGCCTGAGTGGACACCCATCTGCCCCTGCTGTCTGCCCGAGGAGGCAGCGGTGGAGCAGTGGGAGCTGACACGGAGGTCATCAAGGAAGAGGGAATCATCAAGCAAGGATACAAAAACTTACTTCTTTTCCATGCATGACCTGATACAACAGATCAGTTTCACTAAACTCATTTTAAGTCAAGCTTGTGCATCAAATGACATGCAATATGATTGTGCATCATACACATGTATGATGCACAATTCAAATCTGTGCAGATAACATGAACATTAAATGTGATCGTCGTCTAATCTGCACAACGAAACACAAACTGTCCCTTTAAACTGAAACTCCTTACTGAGAGTTCAAGTTGAAAATACATTTACCATTTGTTCATTTGTCACAACCACACATTTTCCCTAAACTTAATATATACTGTAGAAAGCAGGAACTTTAAAAACAAGTTTTGCGGATTAGTTTGGTGTTTTTCAGCAACAAGCTGGAACTTTGTTTGTTTAAATCTATCGGTTTAAACAAACAAACACAACCCAGATGTGTTGCAGTCAAAGCAAAGTGCCATCTAACACATGCAGACTCAAACTCCTTTTTGCGTGGGCGTGTAAATCAAGCATCCCTGGCTGGACTCTGGACCTCTGGACCAGTCAGTCCGACCCGCTGCACCTCCTCCCTCTCTTCTGGTGTCCCGTCAGGAACATGTGTGTCTTCACACGCAGTTGGAAAACACTTCTTGCTAAGTTGTTGTTTTTCCCTCCAGTGTTGTACGTCAACAGAAACAGATATAATGGTCCATAATGAAGTAAACAGCTTCAGTTTGCTGCGGCAGATGTTCAGAGTAGTTGGGATTCTATAAGTTGTTTTAAAGCTAAACGTCAGTTTACAGGAAGCAGCAGCAGCCACATGAAGGAATACCGATATCTGTCTCTCCTCCTGAGTGCGTTCATTGTGTTCATTCTTTCACAATATAATGGCTTTGCCAGCTTTTCCCCTGCTCTCCTAGCAACCACAGCTGGTGCTATCACAGGCCCGCTGCAGACGTGACTCATATAGTCTCTGAACACAGAGCAGGTTGTCAGGAAACACAGATTTACCTGTACAAGTCCACAGCAAACCACAAACCAACAAACTCAGCTCAGGGAGTTGGAGAAGGAAGTGCAGATCCGATGTCGCTACAGGTTCAGTGAAGGTTGCATGAACTTCAGAAGTTTCCTCTGACGTGGGGGGGGGGGGGAGTCGATAATGACCGGATTTTCATATCAGGACGGACATTTCTTTCAGACGTGAGGTTTTTCATCATTCTGTTGGCCTTGAAGTTACATGGCGTGCTGTGAGCCCTGCTGTGTCTCACCACGCTGATTGGACTTTTTTTTGTTGCGACGACACCCTGACCGCGCTGCGGCCCACAGGAATCCCAGAGTGAAGCCTCCAATCCCGACACACACACACACACACACACACACACACACACACACACACACACACACACACACACACACACACACTGATGAGCAGGGACATATCCAAATGAGGGAGATTCTGTGTGTGTTGTGTCCAAGCGGATGATGAGAAGTTAGCGGATCAGTGAGGTGGGTGTTTGGTGTTTCTGGATACAAACGGCAGCAGAGCAACTTTCGGGGGAGTTTTTAATTTTGATGGGTGATGTAACGAGGAGTGAAACTCATCTCCTGTGCAGCAGTACATCTCTGAAGTTATATGAAACAAAAGCATGAATTTAAATGCAACAAATGTTAACGATGTTTCTGTAGACGATGTGTTTAATGTTGAACTTCACCTGATTACCTGAAGCTGGGAATTAAAAAGGAATCTATGTACAATCTGCTGAAAACTAAAACTAAAACATAACTTAAAACAATTAAATCAGGCGCCTTGATGGTACAACACACACACACACACACACACACACACACACACACACACACACACACACACACACACACACTACTATGCATCTCTGTATATCTTTATTTTGCAAAAATATCTGTTTTCAGATTTGCATCTAAAGTTGCCGTTTCCGAAATTGTTGGAGAAATTTAGTTGAAAACCAATTTATTAATTTGTTTTCTAATTACTTGTAGTCATTCTCGTTGTGTTCTTTACTAATTCTCTAATTATTTTATATAAAAATCTTAATTATTTAAATATTTTTAATGGTCTCGGTTTTTAATTTCACTGATATATCTCCTGTCTTTGTATTGTCTGTTTGTCCTGTTTAAACACTTTGAGCTGCATCTCTTGTATAAAAAGTTTATAATTATTAATATTATTATTATATAAATATGTCGAATATCAGAACAAAATCAAAATTTTGAACAATTCAAAAATAAAGGTTTTTGATAAACAGTTCCAGTTTCGCTCCCATCACGAATGCTTCGCTCCAACCTCCCCTACTCTCCAGCTGAAGCTGGTACCGGCGCTGATGCTTGAGGTGAGACTGACCCAAGCTGTCGGGACCACACAACGTTTGTCCCGCTGGGTCAGAACCTCCGATCAGGGGCAGAGGAAAGAAGAATCTAAACCAGCCCCTGAACCGAGCTGAGAACTCAGCATCAACTCTTGCACTTCCTGTTTTGTTTTGAAACTCACCTTTCCCTCTCGTTCCAGGTCACTTAACTTCCTGCCTTGTGTGTTTTCCCGCTTCTGTGATCTTCTGCCCCGCCCCTGATTGTTGTCACCTCGATTGGACATTTTAGCATCTTTTAGCTCATTGTTTTGGTTTTACAGCCTGAAACTTTCGAGCATCAGGAAATTGATTTCAGTTGCTAACACGTGATAAGAAGTCGGCGTCGTGTTCACGGCATGTTGTGGAAAATAAATGGATTTTAATCGAACACACAGTGACATTTAGACGCTGCATTTAACTCTTCTATACAACGCTCGGGGACAGACTGGGGGTCCGGTGCCTTGCTCCAGGGAACCTCAGCAGTGTGCAGGAGGCGCACTGACCTACCTACAGTCTGCGCTCCGTACTTGGTCCATTCGGGGACTTGAATCGGCGATACTCTGGTCCACAGCCCAGTAGTAGGATCTACTGCCACCGTCAGGTCGCGTGCTGCCCCCATATGGCCAAAAAATAAACTAGTGGAAGTTTAAAGCTCTGATCAGCTTTCTAAAAACGATTACATATTTGACATTAGCTGCTAATTATTAATTAATAACCTGCTCTGTTGTTTATTAAAAACGTGGCAGAGTCCAGCATGTTGTGCAGCCTGTCGGTAACAAGCGTATGAATAAAGTTGCTCAGTTGCTCTCCCTGAGGTTTCTTCCATTTTTCTTTTGGGAAGTTTTTCCTTGTGCGATGCGAGGGTCTAAGGACAGAGGGTGTAAGGACAGAGGGTCTAAGGACAGAGGGTCTAAGGACAGAGGGTCTAAGGACAGAGGGTCTGAGGACAGAGGGTCTAAGAACAGAGGGTCTAAGGACAGAGGGTCTAAGGACAGAGGGTGTAAGGACAGATGGTCTAAGGACAGAGTGTCTGAGGATAGAGGGTATAAGGACAGAGGGTCTAAGGACAGAGGGTAAGGACAGAGGGTCTAAGGACAGAGAGTCTAAGGACAGAGGGTCTAAGGACAGAGGTATAAGGACCGAGAGGGTCTAAGGACAGAGAGTATAAGGACAGAGGGTCTAAAGACAGAGGGTGTAAGGACAGAGGGTCTAAGGACAGAGGGTCTAAGGACAGAGGGTCTAAGGACAGAGGGTGTAAGGACAGATGGTCTAAGGACAGAGTGTCTGAGGATAGAGGGTCTAAGGACAGAGGGTCTAAGGACAGAGGGTGTAAGGACAGAGGGTCTAAGGACAGAGGGTGTAAGGACAGAGGGTCTAAAGACAGAGGGTCTAAGGACAGAGGGTGTAAGGACAGAGGGTATAAGGACAGAGGGTCTAAGGACAGAGAGTCTAAGGACAGAGGGTCTAAGGACAGAGGGTATAAGGACCGAGAGGGTCTAAGGACAGAGAGTATAAGGACAGAGGGTCTAAAGACAGAGGATGTAAAGACAGAGGGTCTAAGGACAGAGAGTATAAGGACAGAGGGTGTAAGGACAGAGGGTATAAGGACAGAGGGTCTAAGGACAGAGAGTCTAAGGACAGAGGGTCTAAGGACAGAGGGTGTAAGGACAGATGGTCTAAGGACAGATGGTCTAAGGACAGAGTGTCTGAGGACAGAGGGTCTAAGGACAGAGGGTCTA
>NC_041365.1:21277710-21360210 GCF_900634415.1 Cottoperca gobio
ACAAGTGGTTCTGTGTTACTGAGTCTCAGGAGACACCGGCTGAAAGCTGTGAAACTCGGCTTGAACTTGGAAAGTCCAGCGCTGAAGGGAAGAGAAGATATCACAGCGACATCACTTCTGGATGTTTTTGGACTGGAGATGAAGAGGATCCCGATCCACACTGGGTTTTGTGCTACGAGTCGTTGGCGAACAAGGCTCTGAAACCCGCCGCGCTCGAGCGACATGTTGAGAGTAAACTCAAGGATTACTTTGGGAAACCTTCAGGATGAACTTGAGACACGTGACGAAGGCGCCCTCACAGTTTACATTATCTCTCAGGAGAACGACGTTGCTGTGGGTGAGTTCTGTACGGACATACACTCAGTAATAAATGTACTCACGTTTCATATCATGGGTAACATCGATCAGCATTCATATGAACGAAATGCTCGTAGAATGCTTGTTGTGTTTGTGTTGCTGATGTAATGTGTGAGGAGCGACACAGAGAAGGTCACATGAAGCTCATCTGTGATATATGTTGGAGGGGTGAGCAGGCCTGCTGTTTGGGGAGTCAGGTGGTCCGTCAGTGTTTCTGTTGTTGGTCCGATGAAGTTTGAGAAACACTACAGTAATGTGATCATCACATTGATACACGTTACGATGTAATAAATAATGTAAGTCCAGGAGAAGCTCTCAAATATAAATGTTATACAAACCGATGCATGTTAAGAAACTACAGGGCAATACGTTCAAATCTTAAGTAAACGAGACCATCAGCGAGAAGGTTACAGTCAGAGCCAGGAGCTGGGACACGGCTGCAGTGACACGAGACACAGACACAACCCCCTCCCAGGGACAGGTCCAGGTCCTAACTTTAATATATGTGGTGATGTGTAGTATCTGTGTCATCTTTACTTCCACAAAGTGCTTTATCATGTCGTACGCTCAGTGTCCCTGCAGTTGTGTGCTTCTCCTCCAGAGGACTGAATACTTCTGTGAGGCGTTCGTCTGTCACGTCTGTCCCTCTGACGTCCCCTGCAGCGGCAGAGCAGGGCGGGAGCTCTGCATCGCTGGCGTGTGGTGCGTGTGAATGCATGAAAACACGCATGTGGGTAGGAATGTTGGTACGCTGTGTTTATTGTGTGTGTGTGTGTGAGACGAAGCTGCCTAACGAGTGATGAACACTCAGCCCTCTCACACTATCGGAATCTTTACCCGCAGACTTAAAATACCGACCTGACAGCCTCCCAGGAGGAAAAGGGAAGTTTGTCGCCCACAGAAACCTGCGATTTGACGTGATTCAACCACCGGTCATCCACCTCATCAAACCCCAGCTCATACCAGGCCTCTTGATAATGCAGAGTCTCTACACGGCTACCGGTAAACTGACCTGAGAAGCTGGATGAGTCTCCGGTCGGGCCAAACACACATTCCTCCTCAGCCACTAAACTCTCCACCCTGTGGGCTGAAGGCCTGAAGCCCATTCCTGCGCTGCTCCTCTGTAGTTCTGCTGGCTGACCGTGCACATGCTCAGACGGTGACATGCAACATCACAAGATAACAGCAATGTGCTCTGATACAAGTGTGTGTGAGCTGGAAGTAGAAACAGGCTTCTCATGGAAGTAAAACAGCAACATGGAGATGATCATGTGAGAACGTTCTGTCCGTTTCCTGGAGCAGGGCGGTAAATACAGGAAGTAGGTCCTGTGTTCTGTGAGAGGAACGTTGTTGTGCAGTTTAACTTGAAGTAAAGTTACTGTGGTAATTATTCATGTATATTTGTGCATAAAGACTACACAGCTTCTCACTTCCAGAGGTTGAATCATCACAAACAATTCACGGCTTTCTTCCCTAACCGCCATCTTCCCCTCCACTTAAAGGTTTGTTGCCCGTAAAGTGATTTCTGCCAGAAGGAAGATAAACTTCTCCCATGTGCACAAAGGATTTGGGACCGGACCAGAACCCCCTCCTCTCAATGGTAACGGTGCGCTTGTTTTGGTCCCACCTGCACAATCGAGTAACACAAAGCGACTGAACAAGACAGAAACAGTAGAAGGCTGAGCTCTGCACGACGTTCTTCGACTGTTGTTCTCATATGTGGTTCTCCAAACCTTCACAGAACTGCAAGCTCGCATTCTGATCAACAGTTCTTTGGATCCAAACCCAACATCCTGTCACCTCCAAGTGCCTCACAGAGACCTGGAGGTTTCTGTGAGGCACTTCTAGTTCCAGGTTATTTCATTTCAAAACAAAGTCTTAAAAGCAGAATGTGACCCTGAGCCCCTCTGTAGGACAGGACGTGCGATTAGTTAATAAAACATCTGGCAGCTGCAGTCTTTCACAGAATGTCTACAAACCAACATCAGGAGCGACTTCCTTCTCTGAGACACTAAACGCAGATGCAGATTTCTCCTCCTGCTCAAATAAAGCCAGAACATAAGGTCTCTCCTCCTGTTTGAGATGCAAAGTGCAGATACTAATGCTAACAATAACTCACATGTTTCTCCAAGCTGTAATCAAGGCATCAGGAGTTCTGGTTACATGTGCAGATGTCTGATGCAGAGACGTGTGCACAGTAACACATTCAGTTGTCTTAACGTAAGTAACCAACAAGTTTCATGATGATATATATTAACTACGATATTCAGTCGCAGTGTCTCCACATAAACTGTTCTGAGAAATATCTATTTATTTATCTATTTAAAGCGCTCGGGGAAAGAAAAGCTCAAGAAGATCTTCATGTTTGCGGTTCCAGCAGATGGAGAGCACAGGCCTTGTTTGACCACTTATTAATGATTCAACCAGAAGCTGAGCTGTGAGGATGAATACCCCCCCCCCCCCACCCCCGTGCACGAGCATTTCTGCCATTTATGCAAACTTTTCTGCTTGTCCTCCTGAAAACAGGTGCCATCAGCAACGAATGGTAGAAACTTCAGAGGGAGGAGAGACGCAGGGAGATAAAGCGAGTGAAGAGGCCTTTGAGTAACAGCTCATCTTTTATTTGGCAACACTTCAAATGTAGCCCGTTTACCACGTCTAGACGAGACAGCTTTCAAAGCCAGGCTAAGGTACTGTTTTTTTATTTTTTACTCAAGTATATAAAAGCTATTTACTGTAACAGCAGAAGACAGACATCTCTTTTACTTTTCCTACCACAGACGCTCTACTGCTCCTCTACGTTGCAGATGAGTTTGTCAGATGCCTCCGTCCACCTCTCTCTCTCTCCTACAGCCCTCCTCCTCTCTCGTCTCGCAGTCTGTTTGAAGCCGTGAAAGAAGTGAGACAATCTGATCCTGTTTGATGGGTAATTTGAAAATCTCAGCGTGTGAGATCAGGGCTGAGACGATGTTGGTTCCTGGCGGCTGGGCTTCAGAAAGCAGGTCGTACAAAGGGACTTGTTCTCTTTCTGCGGCCCTTTAACTTCCACAGTCAGCATGTTCAGACCGCTTATGTACTCTAACCACCGCCACGAGCGTTTCATGTGGCTCCTCACGCTGTTCTGCTGTTGAGAAATCCCATATTAAACTGTGCAGTGTGCAGAGACGACTCTCTACTTCAAATATTTGTGGTTTTGCAGCAGGTGTATTTAAATGGACCTGGAGACGCTCTGTGTTCCTGATTACAACCAACGCTCTCAAATAATTAAGAACAGAAAGTCATTGTTTGTTGTTGATATGAGTGTTGCAGAGTCAGTGTTCACGCATCATTTAGCTTCTCCGAGGCATTTCATCATATTCAACACATGCATGCATCAATACTTCATTATACCATTTTAACACTGGATTTCAGTTTCTTTCAGTTTAAAGCTTCTCATCTGCAGGAAAGAGGTTTTACAACATGAATATGGAAAAGGGAAGTGATTGAGCTGGTAGGTTCATTCCAAAATAACAATATGTTTCAGCATTTAGCTGCATATTACACTTATTAAAGATATGATGTGCGTTACAAGGTGAAACAACCAGATGGGAAATTGGACAGAAATCAATTAAAACAAACAGAAAATATAAAAACAAACATGTAGAAACTGGATCGTGAGTAAAGTTCAGATCTGAGTTGACTCTTTTCATTTCTCACGCTTTGCTTTTATCAACACACCAACTTTTCCATCTCTCCAAAGCATAAAAACCTTTTTGCGATATTTCAAGATTTATCGGCGAATTGTGTTTTCCATGCGCATAGAAGTGTTTATAACGCACCTAATGACACACTCGTCCTTCAGCAGCACTCAGTGTGCAGCAGAGGATCACCTGCTCGGCTCTGCATGCTGAAGGAGCTGCAAGACTTCCAGGCTAAACTGCAACTAGTGAAACCTTTCCGCACTGAGCAGTGGAGGGGAACTATGTTTCCAAGCCGCAGGGTGTCCTTCTCCGCCTCGCTGGTGGGATCCTGATGACGGGGTGCGATTGTGGCTTCTGGGGAGTGTCTGGAATGGGTGCCATCTCCCTGCGGTGCTCCACAGAGGCCCGGTGACGGGAAGCGAGGGGACATGTCATCGTCTCCGACCGGCCATCATTGGTTGACACGGGAGGAGGAAGACGGGAGGCGGGTGAAAGCTCAGGGTGCATGGGAATGGCTTATTCTCTCCTCCACCGCCCAGCAGCTCTGGCATATCACCAACGTTATGGCGGTAATTGATTCTCTCTGTGCCATTAGTCTCTGAGACAAAGATGCGCCAACGAGAGGGGGTGCTGTCACTTAGAGGCTGGCATGGCGCCCGGCCACACGCTCTCACCAACACACAAATAGATACATGCAAAGATGTACTCGTGCACAGGCGCACACACACTTAGTTTTTCACACACATGCAAAGTAGCGTTGCTATAATGTCAGCTGTCGAGGTCTGTAGAAGCAAAAGCGTTGCTCATTTGCAAATAAGCCAAACATCAACGGCGTGGAGCTGGAACACGGCGGAGGATGAACTCTACTCTGAGGAATCAAAGGGAATCCAAACGACTGCTGATCACATTTGACATTCTGCTCTTATACGTGACATGATTCTGTTTGTGTTGTGTTTGTGAGGTTACTGTGGTCGTGGCAGAACAGCATTCTTCCAAGAGACACATATTTCCACACACACACACACACACACACACACACACACACACACACACACACACACACACACACACACACACACACTTGAATATAAAAGGAGAACTCCCCAGACAAAGAGCAGGCATGTCTTTATCTCATTAAAGTTAACAAGAGGCTGCTGTCTTCTGCCTGCAGACCGCCTGTAATCTGATACAGAAGCTCTCGCTGTGGGCATCAGGCCTCGCTGCCGCCACCGTGATGCTCCTCGCTGTCATAACACTCATCACTAAACCCGGTGCGGCTCGCGCTACGGGCACTTTAACGCTCATTGTCGTCACTACACTAATTCTCATCACCGTCGTTACAGGAATCTTCCCCGTCACCGCATCGTCTTCACTGTCGACACATAAATGCCAAAGATTGTACGCTGTCACCATGGCAATCCTCTTTTGTCATCCTCTCCGACGCTGCTTCTCGTCACCATGGCCACGGCAGCAGCACCTGCTTTGCACTGAAGGAAAGAGCAGGTAAAGTACACACACACACACACACACACACACACACACACACACACACACACACACACACACACACACTGAATGCCAATTAACCAAATGAAGGATAAGCTAGCGGAGACAATGGCCCTACAGTCAGTGACGAGCTAATTAAAGAACATGTAGCATACAATCTGAGATCAGTGGGATCAGTTTGGCCTCGGGCGCTACGAGCAGCTCGATAAGTGTTCTTCCACATCTCTAAAGTCTGCAGCAGGGAGGGGTGTAGAACAAGAGCTTTAAACCTCCGTCAGTCCCGTAGAGTTGAAGCCTGACTTCTCTCGCCTGCTGTCTGCTGCTACTTGAATGCTCATTTGGAGTCTGTAATTAATTGGAGCCTGTATTTTTTTCATCTATTTTTGTTTGGCTGTTGACCGACGTGTGGTCCTCTCACGCGCTCGTCTTCAGGTCGACGTGGCTCCCTAATTAAGACTCCAGAGGACGGCTAATTGCTGTTGCGTGCCTCTCGGCGGAGCAAGGGAGCCTTCTCCTGGCGCTGCCCAGAAAGAGCGCCCGAGCACTGAATTAAAGGGGCTTATGTAAGCTTGCGGTAAAACTATTAAACACCAACCAACTTTTCCTTGTGAGGAACTGCCACTTGATTTAATGGGCCTCATTAAAAGTGCACATCACAGAGATCCAAACCGCTCTCTCCAGCTTCACACGACAATGGGATAACGGTTCCTCCTCCATGCTGTCAAAGCCTAATCCTAAATATTGAACAGTGCTGGTGCTCCCGCAGAACGACCCAGAATGGGCTGCGGCTCCTAAAAGGAAGGATTCACATCATTTGTCTTCTTTGACAAGGGGCAGAGAGGAGCAAGTGAAGGAATACATGGTGGCGAGCGGGAGATGGAGAAATGGAGCTGAATGGAAATAGATCCTCTGTGCAGCTGAAATATTGTATTCATTGCACTGCTTTACATTTTGAAATGAGCTTCTTCTGCAAGGCGAGATCAAACACATGTTGGCGTTGTTTATTAGGAGTCTGGCGTGGTTGAGATGTGATTAAATGTCACACGGTAAATCCTCACATCAATCAATATGGAGATGTGTGTCAGGATACATCTGTGGGACTGAACACTGAACACTTTTTCTTTCTTTATCGATGAGAACACATTTTTGTTCTTCTGGTGCAGATCATAAAGCAGGGTTAACAAACAGTGATAACATATTACTTTATTTACATCTGTTACTTATTAAATCTCTTTTCAAACGTTCAAACCAGAGGTGGAGATCGCTGGAGCTTCACGACCAGCAAGGTGACGTGTTTCCGTCGGAGAAACACTTGTCACTTGATATGGTTTAAAAGTCTGTCCTTTAAAACTCCCTCCAAAGTAAATTGTTCAACCTGTAACTTTTTATTGACCTTATTTCCAAAGAGCACATCTGCCACCAGTTATTCCATCTATCAGTGTAAAATAAAGTCCAAAGAAATGACAATGAGCAGAGTGTAGATCCAGAGAGTAAATGAGGAAACGCAGCACCAACAATTACTTAAGAGACACAATTAAGGCACGAGCGCCGCAAAGACCACGACCACAATGGACGCTTCAGCAGATACCCTTGAAACATTCCTTCACTTCAAACGCAGAACTTGTGCCTCTCGCAGAAGAAGAAGAAAGAAACGCTCCAAGAGAAGAAAGAGATGGTAAAAAAACAACAAAAACAAATCAGGAAGAAGCTGGAAATGAGTCCAACTCATGCATAACTTCAAACACTCCATCTTCAAAGTTGCATAACATTAAAAAGCCCACTCTGAGTCCTCGACATCAAAAAAGCAGCCAGCATTGAGGGGACACTGTGGAGCCATGCCCTCGCTCTGAGGCACAACGTGCACCCACCCTCCTCTTCATCTTCATCCTTTGTCGTCCCTCCTATTGTCCTTGGGGTATTTCTTATCGTGGAGGAATACAGTATTGTGGGTAAGGGGAGGGCCAGGTAGGACTTCAGGATCCTACTGTACATGTCAGAGCAGAGAGGACGTTGTGTGTCTGTGTGTGTGTCTGTCTGTGTGTGTGTGTGTGTGTGTGTGTCTCTGTGTGTGTGTGTGTGTGTGTCTGTGTGTGTGTGTCTCTGTGTGTGTGTGTGTGTGTGTGTGTGTGTGTGTGTCTGTGTGTGTGTGTGTGTGTGTGTGTGTGTGTGTGTGTGTGTGTGTCTCTGTGTGTGTGTGTGTGTGTGTGTGTCTGTGTGTGTGTGTCTGACGTGTTCATGCTTCTTATTTAACTCTAGTTACGTAACAGTGAAGCTTCTTACTCTTCTTATTTTTAGGGAGAAGGTTGGACATGTCAACCCTTATCCTTTACTTTAACCTCTTACAGTGGGGGCACATTTACCCTGCTCTTCAACCATTTGCACCAGCTGCATGATTTTGGTCTCACTCAAAAGATAACTCTCTTATTGTTCTTGCAAAACAGTGAAGAATCACTCCAAGTGCTTCTGCACTGAGTAATAGTGGTCTGAATATACTGAATGTGAAGAAAATACACTCCGCCTGAAGTTTGTTGTTGAAAAAGATGTCTGAAGATGGTACAGCTGGTAGTCCAGAGCTGAAATACACAATAGAAACATAGAACCAAGTGTTATCAAGTTCACCACCCAACTTCAGATAAAAAGGATAAAAACTTAATTTATTAGACAGGTTTGTCTAAGAGTAACACCGGGCGTACACCAACTGTGCAATATGTACATATTATAATATTTATTAATAGATATTATTTTAATTTATTTATAAATAACTATTATATACCCATATTGCCTGTTAGTAGTAATCACACGGAGTAAGTGAAGTACAAAGACATTTTTTTCTAATATTTCTATGTTTTATTTGTATTTATTTCTGTACAATAAATAATAAATATTATTTTGGAAATACATTTTATTTTGAAAAAACAAACCAACGCATCCAATGAAAGAGGGGCTCGTTTTCTATATGATGCGCGCGCCACCAGGACGCTGAGCTGGTTCTTATCAAGTTGACACTCATTGGCTCATGAAGGTTGTAAAAGACCCGTTTGAGGAGCTGATTGTACCGCTGTTGTGATTTTCATTCATGTGACTGGATTCTGCCCTTGCCTGATCCTTGTCTGCTGTGCTGTTACGCTGAGTATCTGCCAGTGTACCAAAACCTGTTTCCGTGACCCGACTCTGCTCCTGGATTACCCCTTGATACTTTGTATGATCAACTGTCTATGCGTGTACCATAACAACTGCAAAGTTTTCAGTAAAGACCATTTCCATTCTACATTTATCTGCCTCTGTGATGTGCAGTTGAGTCCCACCTCCCTTCTGTCTTGATCGTACCGTTACACGCACACGGTATTAACTAACTAAAAAACTATTTGTGTATTAATAGCTAAAGTCATTTAAACATGTATCTAATCTTACTATCTCTATATTTATCCAATATTATTATTACCTTTAGTTTATTTATGGTATATAACTCATTACTTCTAACTTTCCGTTATCATCATTTATGTTTCCGACACAACACTTTCTCTCCATGAACATTTAATTATTAATGCCACATGTGAATCTAGACATGCTGTTTATAGTGGAGCTTCACAGACATGCACATACTGCACATTACCACCCACTGCATGCATGTAAAGTAACTCAATACCGTCCCCCATTCATTATTTATCTCAGCACTCTTTGCACTTTATTATTCTAGTCTTGGGTTACAGTTCGATCCAGACACTGTTCATGCACATGATGGTGTTCATGCGTGTTGTACAGCTACATGTATAATTGTCCTTGTGTGTGCTCGTACACACAGAACGCTTGTTTTAGCTCCTCTGCTGATTAGTTTTCATGCAGTTTCTTTGCGCACATCTGAACAGGAGAGAAAGAAACAGCCGATTGCAGCAGCTATAGGTTCAGGTGTGAGGTGAGAACAAGCAGATTGCAATCAGTGGGAGCAGAGCATGATCCGGTTGTCATCGCAATGTATAGGAGGCATAAAAACTCCCAGCCGAGGTGTAGAAACACACTTCCGTCTTTAAGTCTTCCCTTGGCTTTTCCCCTTCGTTGTCACTTTCAAAGCTCCTGACAAATTCTCCAATATACTGATAAACACACACAAACTCCTGCCCACACGTTTAAACAGAAAGCTCTTCACGAGCGCACCTTTCCTCCCACATGTGTTGACATACGCTCATGAACAAACTGGTAATGTTCCATCAAAGCTTATAGCGCCCATTAAAACGTGGAGACAAACATGGAACCACGCTCGTGGTTAACACCCACGCACTCTTGAATGGCGTGTCTTTCCATCACCGCAATTGCCAGTGACAATCATGTGCCCCACTCAATTACACCTGGCTAATTGTTGAGATGTCACATTACCAGAGACTCACGAGGACAAGTCACTTTATAAAAACTGTATTTACACAAAGTCCTGAGAAAATATATAGCATTGCCGTTTTGCATAAGCACGTAGCACCCTCATGTAATCAGATAATGGATTATTTAAGCTGTATAAACCGGAGATACGGAAGGTTCTCTCTCTTATTTCCCTCTCAAACTAACACACACACATTCTGTGCACAGGACACGGCACACACTCTGCCTGAAGGATTTTAATTTAAGATGCACACTCCAGTGTCATAGTGAATGATATTAAAAGTTGTATCATGAATAAACCAGGAGACAGAGGACTCACCTCAGCAATGTGACAAAGAAGCAGCTCACGGGAGGAGACAGCGAGCGGCGGGAGAGGAGAAGGTTCAGGGCGAACGGAGGAAAAGGCCCGGTAAATAAAGCCACGTGCATTTCAACAATACTGACTGCAGTGCTGTTTGATGTCGGTCATGACCTTACGGCACTAATTACTTCACTGCTACACCTTCGTCTGTCGTCTGATCGCTCGACAAGCTTCCAAACAGAAGACACGTTTAATGAAAGCCTTCATTTGTAGCAACTCACTCAGCCGTAACATCAATAGAAATTGACAATTTGTCAATTTGCCATGTGGTTTCTGAAGAAGACGGGATGTCACAGCGGGGGTGCACTGCATCCAACATCTCTGAAAGGGGCAAGAATTCATTCAAAGCTGTCAGCAACTCAAATGGAGAGGGAGAGATGATGAAGTGCTGTAAACACGCGAGACCTTCCAACACCAGCAGGTGTGAGCGTGCTACATGCTTGTATGTGTTAGCTTGTGCTACATGCTACGTGTTAGATGTGTGCCGCTTATTGTGTAATTTAGCGGCATTGATATCGATTTCATATGCATACATATTTATTTATTGTTCACTTCTATGTTTTCTGTTTTAACCCAGTTCTCATGGGTTGGATGGGATGTTCAGGATGTTAATATATGAGTTAGTGTGTGTTTGGTACATAAACAGTAAGTTAGCAGGCTCTGAAACCAAAACAATGAGCTGACAGATGCTAAAAGGTTCCGTGGAGCTGAGTTGCTCATAGTCGTCCCTCTGTCTCCTACACGAGGCTGGCTCAGCTGAGAGTTTGTTTGTTTCGTGCAATTTTAAGTTTGAATGGGAATCAAACTTGTGCACTTTATCTACATTCAGCTTCATGGAGGCTCCTTCTGACCACAGCTTCATAACAAAAGTCTATAAACCTGCAAATGTCATTTACTGAATGTCTTTTTTTACAATCCCGTCATAATGTTTTATTTCAAATACATTTTCTTTTAGTTTCCACTGACAAGGTGAGCTGGCTCTCGCTGCCTGAAGGAGTTTCAACCTCCTGAATTATGTTCTTGTGGAGTAACCCCACCCATGAGACACACCCACCCACAGCCGTTCACGGGGGTCAGGAGGACAAACGAAGAGAACGGCCGAGTGGAACTCAGCCGGCTTATATCTGTGGGTGGGACGCTGCATGTGCTCTGCAGCTCTGCCGCCCCCCCGACCGGTGTCAGCGGCGTGCATGTGCACATACGTGACCATGAATATGCATGAGTGTTTGCGCTGTGGTTACCTCGGAGGGAAGACGGCGGTGCTGTCGGCAGGTTAATCAAGCCCTCAGGCTAAGCATCAAACTTTCAGATCAGACAATCAATAATTCAGACAGCAGCTTGTCAGGATCTATCACAGAACACAGACTGAGGGGCGGCTCGGGCACAGAGGCGATTTACAGCCTCATACAACTCACACACATACACATAAAGGTGGCCGCACAGTCACTGTGTCACTGTGCGTCGTACCTGCTCAAAGCACAGCCGCAGATACACACGTTAAAAAGCAAGGAAGTGAACATTTAGTAACAAACAAAGAGTCGCACTTGGACTTCAAATGTTAAAATATGTGATCGTTGGTCCGAACCACTTTTTGATTCCCAAACCTCAGAATGTAAACTCGCTCCTGACTGTGGCGCCTCACAGATCCACTGCTGTGCTTAAGATCCACCGGCCAGCTCGTGAAGCATCTACCACCCTGTGTCCGTGGCACTGTTGTAAATCCCCTGCAAATCAGAGAAACATAGCAACAAACCATGTCTGTTTAGTGTGCGTTGTGGGGGAGTGAGCTGGTAGGGGGTAAGAGAAATTGAGGGATATTTTAGCGTGTGGGTGTATAATGGCTATCAGAGGTGACTTTCAGTGGGATCAACTCGCACAAACACACAAACAAGCTTTTTTTCTTCTTTCCTGCCACAGACACAGAACATTAGTTTATACAGATAACCATATCAAATGATCATGCAGCAGCAACTAGCAGGCTGTGTGTGTGTGTGTGTGTGTGTGTGTGTGTGTGTGTGTGTGTGTGTGTGTGTGTGTGTGTGTGTGTGTGTCTGCATGAGGCAGTCATGAAGTGAAAGTGCTGACGCTCAGAGACATTTTCTTGGAGCTGAGTGAGCCCCTGCAGGCCTGCTAACCTTGAGTTCCCTGTCGTGTGTGAACCAGAGGCTGGCAGTCAACAGAGTGTGTGTGTGTGTGTGTGTGTGTGTGTGTGTGTGTGTATGGTGGAACCGATCGCATCCCCCCACATGTCACCAGGTTGTAAACTTTTACTAAAGGCCTCGTGGAGCTTAATTCAGAAACCAAACTTAACTTTACACAACGGGTGAAAAACGAAAAAGCAACATATTATATTGTTTAGAGCTTTTATTGTGAAAGGCAAGAGCGGAAGAAGTGGATCATGTACACACGGACTTTGTCAAGGTTGAAAGGAGTAATAAAGTTTGCTGTCTTTGATAATAAAATGGAGTCTCCGTGTTGTTTATTTTATAATCCTCATAATTAATTGGCTGATTGACTTTTATTAAACGTGCGAAAGTCGACCTCGTTCTGAAATGACGTTCTGTGTGTTTATGACAAAAACAAAGCCCTCAGTGTGTAAAATCCTTAAAGATGTAAGATGTATATGGAACTAATGAATTTCCAAATAGTTTCCAATATTTCCACTTACTTTTGGTTCTTTAGTTCAGCATGCTCATCAAGTATTATAATCTTTACACAGGTAATGTGTTTCTTTGACCTCGACTTCATCAGTTTTGATACGTAACCTGTTCAGACTCATGATGAAGAGAAATACTGAGAAAAGAAGTGAGCAGAGACCGATGTGACCTCGAGAGGAGAGGCAGATAAAGAGATAAAAGGATAAAGAGGGATGAGAGATGGAGGATGCAAGAGAGGGAGAGGAAGGAACAGCCTGTTTGCTTCCTGTGTTCATCTATATTTCACAGCACTTTCAATTAGCAGCCGTGTGGCTGCAGAGCGGCCGAGAGAGATTAAGAGCGGGAGAGAGAGGTTTGCTCCAGGTCACTGTGGCCTGGTAATGGCCTCTCTCTCTTTAAAGGTGTTTGCAAACATAAAGTGTGTTTGCTTTGGCCTGAAGCAGAGCAGGGGCTCTTGGTTTGTTACATCTACATATTTCACAGGTTATTATACAAAAAAAAAACTTCAAGCATGCTGTAATTTATCAACAGAAGCCACATGGAAGAAGTCTTTTCCTTCACTGGTTGGAGAAATTGGGAGAAGGGTCTTTTTTCTGCGGAGGGAACTCAATCTACCACGTTTCCCTCCGGCCTGGTGCAAGAGGAGGTCAAGTTCAAAGCACAAACAAACACAAACAATCTGAATTTGATATTGAGACATGGTGTAAATTCATTTAGAATAACTTTGAAAACTGTTTTGAGCTGATAGTAGATCCACTTTATGCCCTGAGTTCGTCTGATGGAGGAGTAACGTCTTCACAAACTTTCATTTACATTTACAAGTTTGTAAAAGTTGAGACTTTCAGAGTTTAGCTGAGAATATACCTGTTTTTAAAGTTTTGGAGGAAGACACTTGATCCCTGTCTTGCTGAGACTTAACTGAGAAGATGAATATCATATATGAATCTGGAGCCAGGAGGAGATGAGCCGAGTTTAACATAAGAACTGGAAGAAGGCGAGAAAGAGCTAACACACCTTTAGCTTCAGCTAATGTGTTGTATCTAATTTGTTTACTTCTGTCCACAAATTATAATGTAAAAACAACTATTTGTGGTTTTACTGGAAGTTAATTGTTGTAACTTTCGTGACCATCAGCGAGGCGTAGTGACGCCCCAGAGACCAGACGAGCCGTTTCCCTGCTTTGAGCCTTCATGCTAACTCGCTAGCTTCATACTGTGTCAGATAGGCTAACGGTATCCATCTGATAATCCTCCATCAAGAAAGTGAATTCGAGAAAACATCCCACTATTGTTCACACACTTGACTTCATGCGCTGTATGTTCTGGAGGATTGGAAAGTGAAGATAAAGGATATCTTCCTTCAGAACATCTTGAGGACGTGCACAACCGACAGGATCCGCTGCTCAGCCGTCATGTGCATGAATCCAAACTGACGGGACAAGATCTTCGGTATCGGAAGCGTCCTGGATCTTTGTATCCTTCTACTTTTTGTTGGTAAAGACTCTTCGTGCTTTTGGGTTCTTCTGTCTCAGACCGGTAAATATACTGTGGAGCTAATGAGTGAACAGGGAACAGGTGAGGGGGGGGGGAGCAGGTGAAGTGACGGGAGGGCAGGTGAACGGGCGTGGCACAAAAACATGCAGACAGAATAAGAATGATCACAAAGTATAAACAGGCAGAAGAGGAAGAACGCATTGTCCCAGATGCATCTCAGAACTCATCGGCTATCGCCGGACGACAATGAGTGTAAACTGTCGGCTCTTACACGTCGTCTCTCGACTCCATTCTCTCGTCTGAAATTGTAAACAATGACCGGCGCACGGAGGAGGAAGTCTTGGCCAGAAGCCCAGAAATATTGTCCGCAGAGGCTTATTGTCGTCAGACCGATCGCTGATGGCTTCCAAGATTGGTTTTGGGTAATTAGCTGTAAACATAACATATTATCACTTACTTGTATTTTAATTATATTAGCAAGACACAGAGAAACATTCGACTTCAATTTACCTGCAAAGTCCGGTGATAATGATCTGTGAGTATCACTAAGTAGCAGTGATTAGTATGCAGTCAGATCAGGGAGGTCTGTGTTGAACTGGTCTCAACCAGCTCGACACAGAGACGCCTGTCAGACAAATGACAGGCTTGTTGTCAGAGCAGATCAGAGGTAGTGAGGCGGTACTGATGCCGCCTCCTCTGACCAGATCCAAGCGTCCGCACGGCTTCACTGCAAACACTCAGTGACAGAATTCACAATCAGGAGGAATCCGCTGAAGAAAAGTGTTGGTTTTGTTAAGAGTACAACTCTGAACCTTGAAGCTAAGAACCTCAAGTTGAAACATTTAGACGCGTGGAGATGAACAAACCAACGAGGACCAAGAGAACACCGCTGGAGACGGACTGCACGCCGCACGCTGGATGTTCTGAGAGCTGGTTGGATGAAAGGCTTTAGTTTTACGATGAATCTCGAGCCAGTTAATTTGTTTGTACGTCAACCTTTTCACTTCATCTTCAGCAAGTATTGTTCTCGCTTTCTTTTGACTTTGAGTTATATTTAGAGGTTTTTACTTTTCAAAATAAAATCTACAAATCTCTGTTTTTTAATAGGTTTTTTATGAAACAGGTCAAAATCTGATAATAAAAACTAAGCTGCAAAACTCTGTGTGAATTCCTGACTTTGAACTTACAGGGCGAACACCTTTCAGTTTGTTTTTACTTACAGGGACTCTCTTTCCCTTCGCTTCCTTCACCTCTACCACAAGTATTTTCTGAGCTGTCAGTAAGTCCCATTAATTGATGCATAAAAATGTAAAACTGTTTTTTAAAATAGAAATAAACTGCTGCTAAAAATAATAAACCATAAGTAGAACAATTTACTTATATCATTCTCAATACAACGTATATGTATTACCATGATAACTAAATATGTTGTTAAAAACACATTTCAACTTTATTTGATACTCCACGCCCCCCCGCTGTTATTGTGGAAATAGCATAACAGCGGGGGTCAGATGTTCAGAACACACGTGTGCCGCTAATGTGGAGATGTAAAGCGAACTGCAGCCTGACTAGCTTCAAGTCAAAATGCTTCACTGAAAATAAAGAGCAGAGAGCAACGGTGTGAAGATTTTGGAAAATGTTGTCCCCTTTGTCCTGGCAAACATATATATCGTATAACTGCGTCAGCAAAGCTAGAAGCTCTGTGAGGATGTAACACTCATTGATAAAAAGTATTGGACACATTGAGAGTCTCACTTGATGAAAGGTCGATAGGATTCCTCCCGTCTGTAGAGGAATGAATTCTCAAAGTTACGTTCCCATACAACTAAACTGCTTCTCAATTACGCTTCAAAGGAAACAAAGACAAACATAAACTGAACAAACTGCTTGGTAGGTTTAAACTTCACGGTTTGCCTTCAGCACCAAGTAAGATGTGAAATGAAATAAGTGAAAGTTGACTTTCGGTTTCTGAGGGAACGTCCTGTGTTTGGTTTCCCCACGACCTCCGCCTCCTTGGGCAGAATACTTACAAACGTACTTGTTATACGTCAAATACAAAAGTCAGGAGAGAAAACGCGTTTCCCTCAAAGCGTAATTGACCATTTTGTCGAATGGGAACATACTTTTTAGAAGACCAAGCTTCAATCCATCCGATAATTGTTGAGATGTTTCAATCTGGACCAAAGATTTGCCATCCATAGAGCCGCGGCTAAAGATAGTTTCATTTCTGAAGCATTTTAATGCCGCATGAAGAAACTAAAATAGATGGCAAATACAACTATGGCTCCATTTAAGCAAATAAAAAAATCAGTGCATGTCACAACTCGTGAATTACAAGAACATTTCCACCATCCAAGTGATGAATTGTACAACAGAGGGACATTCATATGAAACTGTGACCATGAGCTCATTTCATGGCACCAGCACAAACCTTCAACATGTGACTGAATACGTAAAAAGAACAAGAATGCTTTTTTAGAAAGCCCTCGGAGAACTCTCGGGCCTCCTTGGCAAACTGCTGGAAACCGCTGGAGTGCTCAGTGTTCTGGTTGGCCCGGGGAGAAGGGGAATTACGGGTGCATGTTACGACCATTGAGCTGCATTCAGCAGATGTTATCTGGCACCACCTGCTCCTCCAGGGAGCTGAGGCCTACAGAGGAGGGACTCCAGCCCCCAGGCGTAACCCCGGGCAATGCATGTCAGCCATATGCCCGGCCTGCTGCAGGGACCAGTGTGGCGGGGAAAGAATGACTCCAGTGTTGGGGTTGAGACAGAGAGACAGTCATGTCGGGGCTGCACTCTGGCTGACGCCAGGCTGGGTCAAACCCCGGCCATGTAGGACGAGCGGCTTCGGCGCGGCCCCCCCTTCAGCACACTGGGGCGGACCATTTTGATGTCAAACATCTCGCGCGTTTGATAAATGTAGAGCCACAGGTCACAGAGTGGAAGACGTGACTGCGGGGAATTACGTCAGGAAATTAATTAACGTGAGGGGAAGGAGTGGAGCACCTGCCTCTGGGCAGAGCAGTTTGAATCATTGAAGCTGCGCTCGGCTCTCTTTGACCAGCCGTCCGACCCGCGGCGCTGAGCTGCACATGAAAGTGTAAGGATGTCTATCGTCTAGCTCAGCATCACCCCTTCTGTTTCAAGCTGGCCAGAGCTGGATGGCAACGCAGCCACATGAAAGCACCGGCTGACACCGTTGGAATTGACCCTTTTACAAAAAGAAATAAGCAAGCGGAGTCTGGAGGTGGACAGTTCTTTAGGGGAGATTATTCCTCTGAAAGATGCAATATACCTGCCATATATCTGACACTCCTCCTGCGTCTCAGGCTCAGTCTGCTCACACAGCCACCTTTAATGATGTGACATGGAGAAGAATCAGCATTCATTAGAGCTTTTCTGTGGCATGTTGGAGTTATGTCTCACACAAACAGTTTGCTTAACACATACACACACTGTGAATTATGAAAAACCAAACTGTGTTTGTCTAAGTGTTGAGGTGTTCACTGTATCTCTCAGAGATCATCAGTCAGTGGAACACTTTACTGTTGATGAAGTGCTGGAGGCTGCTCATGTTGTTAACTTCCACTTATTATAAAGAAACTGAGAAATAAAACACACCAATGTGTTCGAGGGGCTTTGATCCAGAAATGTTGCCGGACCATCAGGAGCCATGTCAGGTTCAGGGTCTCGTCCGAGGACACCTTCACATGTGGACAAGAGAAACTGGGGATTAAAGCACCAGCCCAGAGATTAGTAGACGTCTTTGTGCTCATTTCTGCCCACAAGTGACCAAAACAACCTGATTAATGCAGCTGTAAATGTTTCATTACATCATATAACCCGTTTTATAATCTCTATAAACAGATATCAGCATATAAATGCATAATCTGTACGTTCTTTTGGTATTGAAGCGTTCTGGGTGTGTGTTTGTAGTCATCTTTTTATTAGCTTGTAAACGTGCTACTTGTTCGGAGATTCCCAGTTTTTCAAGCTGGAATTTGTCAACAATATGAATGTATTTATACCTTTTAATAGTATTTTTCATCGTATCTGTCACATGCATACAGGAAGTGATGGAGCCAGTGCACATGTCACATTATGCAAAACATCCACTCAGTGTTGTGTGTGTTCAGAGAGAATAACATGTTTTTATTTTTATTTATATTCATTTGGACTTTCACCAGCTGTTCGTGTCCCGTTCTTAAAACATTGACTTCTTTGTCATATGACTTCCGCACTTAACTAACTGCACTTCTGCCAAACTACAATCTGTTCCTTAAACTAACCCGGTAGATTTGTCCCCTAAATTTATTCAAGTTATTTCCTATGAAGAAGGACTTTAAGTCTAAAAGGATTGTATGTATATTGTCACATAAAAACAACCACATAGAGACACAAAACAACCACATAGAGACACAAAACAACCACATAGAGACACAAAACAACCACAAAGAGACACAAAACAACCACATAGAGACACAAAACAACCACAAAGAGACACAAAACAACCACATAGAGACACAAAACAACCACATGTAGACACAAAACAACCACAAAGAGACACAAAACAACCACATGTAGACACAAAACAACCACATGTAGACACAAAACAACCACAAAGAGACACAAAACAACCACATGTAGACACAAAACAACCACATGTAGACACAAAACAACCACAAAGAGACACAAAACAACCACATAGAGACACAAAACAACCACATAGAGACACAAAACAACCACAAAGAGATACAAAACAACCACATAGAGACACAAAACAACCACATAGAGACACAAAACAACCACATAGAGACACAAAACAACCACATAGAGACACAAAACAACCACATGTAGACACAAAACAACCACAAAGAGACACAAAACAACCACATAGAGACACAAAACAACCACATGTAGACACAAAACAACCACAAAGAGACACAAAACAACCACATAGAGACACAAAACAACCACATAGAGACACAAAACAACCACAAAGAGATACAAAACAACCACATAGAGACACAAAACAACCACATAGAGACACAAAACAACCACATAGAGACACAAAACAACCACAAAGAGATACAAAACAACCACATAGAGACACAAAACAACCACATAGAGACACAAAACAACCACATAGAGACACAAAACAACCACATAGAGACACAAAACAACCACATAGAGACACAAAACAACCACAAAGAGATACAAAACAACCACATAGAGACACAAAACAACCACATAGAGACATAGAGACACAAAACAACCACATAGAGACACAAAACAACCACAAAGAGATACAAAACAACCACATTGTAATGTATGTATGTATGATTGTATGTATATTGTCACATAAAGCTGGACATTCGACGGAAAACGCACCAAAAAAAGAGGATTTCCTGGCTACAGATTAAATTAAAGCATTAAATCATTAATTTAAGGAGCGCAGAGTATACAGAGAATATATATATACACTTCGATCACAAAGATCTGAGCTTTATAATCACTTTAAAGTTGGATCATGAACCATTAAAATCTGTGCTGTGATGCTGTAGCGAGAGGTGATGCCACTCTTGTTTGCCCAGTTTGATCTTTACTCCTCTCGCGCAGCTTTTCCATCAGCTGATGGTGTTTCATTGATCTGTTTTCTCTCCTGCTTGTTTCGGCATCTCAACGCGGAGTCAACAAGAAAACGTCCCAGGGGCGGCGGAGGACGGCTTGAAGTAGGATCGCCGAGTTCGCAGAGCGTACATGCAATAAACCAACAGGCCGTTTCACAGCATCGACTTCCAGGTCACACGATATCTTTAAACATCACATGTTGAAACGAGGCTGTGTTTCACTGCACAAACTCATTAGTGGAGTGAACGACAACCAGCAGCACGATGATGGAGAGGTGTTCGTGGATGGTTCAGTATAGATTAAAGATTTTTATTCTTTGATTGTTCCATTAAAGGTTCAGTCCAATGCTTTATAAATGCAGCAGTATAAACAAAAGTACTCACTGCGCAGGATGGTCTTTGTCTTATTGTAGATTATATTTATGGGTTAAATTATTGATGCATTAAGGTCAGAAGTCAAATTTACAATTTTAAAGTTCTTTAAAACTCATTTTTTTGCTCCTCACCACATTTATTTGACTAAATTAGTAACTAGTTACTTTGCAGATTCAGATTATTAATACAACAATATAAATCAACTAATAGATTATGATGTATTTTTACAATTATTCATGAAGCTAACACATTAACGCTTTACTAAACCAATAATGTCAGACATGAATGTGCCGTTCTGCATAATGATACGGTTCTTTAAATATATTTTGATGCCAATACTTATGTACTTTTACTTTTAGATTTTGAAAGCAGGACTTTTACGTGTATGTTCACAGTGTAGTATTACTACTTTTACTTCAATAAAAGATCTGAATACTTCTCCCACCTCTGATTAAAGAGTAAGTATCTGTTTTAATTGGGCTAATTGAGCTGGATGATGCTTTGTAACTAGTAACTATAGATGTCAATAACTAGTAAATGTAGTGAAGCAAACTATTTAATATCTCTTCTGAAATGTAGTGGAGTAGAAGTATAAAGTGTTTCCAATCTGTCTGATTATGTAGTCTGGACTTTATGAATGCCAATAAAAGTCCTCATATCCCCTCGTAATATAAAACCCCACATCAAAATCCTGGTCCTTTACTTTCTCCATAGACAGATGATCTATTAAAGTGAGGGCGTTGCATGAGGATTATGACAATAATCACATGTAAGACGACACAGATTGCATACCAACGAGCAGCTGCAGACAGCAGGCATGCCAGAAGGTAATAACTGGACAAATGGGGTTTTCCCAGCAGACTTCTGTCAATAGTATCTTAATAAAGAAAACCCTAATAAATGTCATGAAACAAAAACTAGGACGCAAGTTGATTAGCACTCTCGTGGCTTCTTCAGCGAATTAATACGATGAATTATTAAAAGAGAAAGAAATGTGTTCAGAAACTGATTGAATACATTTTGAAATGTCAGTGATCTGTGAGGCAATTTAGGAATTTGAAGGTTTTTTTAGTGGTTATAACAGATTCAGGGATCTTCTAAAAATGTATGTTCACTTTATCATTTTGTCATGTGGATTATATTTTGTAATTTTATTATGTTTATTCTATTCTGTGCACACAACATCTACTGCATGGATGAAATACTGAACGGGCGTACTGGGCACAGGCCAAGGGGCCCAAAGTGTCAGGGGCCTCCTCCCCCCTGACCTTCACCTGCAAAATGTAACTCAAAGAGACAAATGATAACCTGGAAGAGACTCAAAATGACCGAGAGAAAGAAAATAAGACGACAAAGAGATGCAAAACGGCTGCAAAGAGACAAAGAGAGACTCGAAACGAGTATGAAAAGGAGCAAAACAATCACAAAGAGGAACAAAGTTACTACTAAGAAAACAAAGAGACTTAAAAAGACTAGAAAGAGACTTAACATGACTACTAAGAGGAACAAAAGGACTATATAGAGACACAAAAAGATCACAAAGAGACACAAAAAGACCACAAAGAGACACAAAAAGACCACATAGAGACACAAAACAACTACATATAGACACAAAACTACCACATAGAGACAGAAAACAACCACATAGAGACACAAAACAACCACATATAGACACAAAACAACCACAAAGAGACACAAAACAACCACATAGAGACAGAAAACAACCACATAGACACAAAACAACCACATAGAGACACAAAACAACCACATAGAGACACAAAACAACCACATAGAGACACAAAACAACCACATAGAGACACAAAACAACCACACAGAGACACAAAACAACCACATAGAGACACAAACAACCACATAGACACAACACCACATAGAGACACAAAACAACCACATAGAGACACAAAACAACCACACAGAGACACAAAACAACTACAGAATGTGGCAGAACAACCTTAGACAATAAAAACAACTAAAAAGACCAAAACGTTTTTCAATTACAAGAAATCAACTTGGCTACAAAGAGAAACAAATTGACCAGAAAGACACAAAATAACTAAAACAAAAGCCTTAAACACCTACAAAGTCTGTATGTAGGTGAGGTGCCCTTTGTTCATTGTCTCCAATAATTGAACCGCGCAGGTCGTAGCAGTCCATCGAGTCTCCCGCACTCGAAACATGGCCGATGTTAGCGACCGCTAACCGCTAATGCAGTTAGAGGCGAACGTGTCTAATCTGCTCACCTGTTTCTAAATCATGTAAATCTCCACTCACTGAATGATTAAATGACGACATCATCACATGCACACAGATTCTTTCACTCTGCTCCATCGTGGGGTCTAATTACCAAACACTATATCTCTTCAACTTTTCCTCATGTGCACATTAAGAGTAATTCATTTTTAATAGCTCTATAAACCATTCATTCAATTAGTCTCTACTGATTTAAAGGGACTTAATTTAACTATTATCTTTAATATAAGAAGGAATAACGATGATATTCCTGCGCTGATACAAGGAGTTTCAAACCCTCGCCTACATGTATGTTATGCTAATTTCCTTTGTCTTTGTTTTCCTGCAGATAAGACCAAAAAACGTTAATAAAATATGAAATATATTCCCATAATAACTGACCCAGACACGGTTCTATGCAAGAAAAATCTGTTTTCAAGTCGTCACCCTCCCCCACAAAAGTAACAATCAACTTCCAGATCAATTAGCATTCAGTGTCAAATCTCACGCAGTATGTACTAAACCCGAGCTGCATATTATTGAGGGGGATAATTGTTGCCTTGCGGTGGTTTGAAGTTGCTCACTGACTGACTGACTGCCACTGATACATACACATACATGAACAGTAATTACTAACAAGCACATAAAGACACATAAAGAGTGAGTGACACCGATAATTAACACAAATTCAACACATGCACTCCTCTTTCTTGTGCCTTTCAGAGGGGCCCGTGTACACCCCAGTCAGAATAATCCATCTCCATCATGTCGACACAGCGCTCTGTCTCTGAGATTGTCACACTCACTAATTACTCTTTAAGATAATCAGCCTGTGTGGCTGGAGATGCAGCTCCCCTCCATGGCTCTGTCTTCTCGGGGAATGAGAGGTTTAATCTTTGGCGAGATCAGAGCTACTGGGAGCAGGAGGAGGAGGGATGGGAGGCGGATGGAGGGAGGCGGGTGGAAATGAGAAGGAATTTGGGCGTCTTAACAAACTCTTAATTACGTTCTCTATCCTCTGCTGGTGGCAGGCGTAAATGGCGGTCCCCAGGGAGCCTCTGATCCACTTTCTGATCTGCAGAATTCACAGCCGAGCTGCTGATCAAAAAGATGGAGCGGCCTAGATGCTTCAAACACATGGGACCTTTTTCCGGCGTGGGACTCGTAGCTTGTCATTGAGCGGAAGTTTGAATTGTTGAAATTCACCCTCAAAAAAGAAAAGAGAAGAAAAAAACTCCCTTTTAAAAAAAAGATTTGAAGAGAAACAGGGAGCGTTCAATGCTCCATGAATTGATAATGAGCATTCATGCAACGTGCTGAAGGCGTTTGTCCCATATATGAGGCAGAATTCATTGGAGATGACCTCCACCCACATTCTCGTTGTTCTAATATACCAAGCACAGCTTTGATGTTCGCCATCAACTGAATCCCTGGGGAGGCTCTGCTGTAATAAACCGCAGCAGTGAGCAACACACATGCCAGCAGGAAGTCCCATCAGCCCATCGCAGTGTCTCTGTGGGAGCTGCATGGGGTCAGCAGGACGCTGACACTGGATCACGACCGCTGACCACCAGCGTCACGCTTTACCTCCTCTGTAAGTGAGAAATTGGATATAAAGTACGGAAGGGAAATTGTCACTGTGGAATTTTTTTATCTCAGAATTTGATGGTTTTATTTAGACAAACGCAACACCTATGCAAAAGCTCTCTTTCTAGATTGGTCTTCAGCTCTGAACACGATACACACATGTATTTACATTTTGATGTAAAAAATGCTCCACCAGAAACTGAATCGATATCTGATTCATTGGTATGTTTTCTCACTAAAAGAGTGAATGAAACCCAAGACCTTTATACAAATACTTAGTTTCATCTTAGGTCAGGTCTGATTTAGGTCTTTTGGGGCGAAATTCTTCTTTTGTTCTGTACCGTCACATCTGAAGATGCAGATTCAACGATGTAAAAGGTTTAGACTGAAACACTCCTTTGTGCACCAGTCAATCCTAAATTAAACACGGAGCTTAATCCCAGATCAAATGTGCGTTGAAGGGTCTTGACTGTGTCGTCTTCAGTGATTGTAATGACATGTTACATGTTTGAATCCCTGTTTCAGACTTGATCTGACAGTAATGCATCATCATCTTTGCTTGCTTTATAGGTTGAGACAGACATTGTTGTCTTGAGATTCATAGAATATTTCATGCCTTGACCAAGAAAGAAACTCATTTCTGATTGGCTGGCAGGTTTACATTAAGATTGCACTAAAGCCCACAAAGCCCAGTTTAACCACCTTCATATGTGAACGCTCGGGTTGGTAATCTTGAGAAACTATCGAGAGTGCGATAGATTCTGAAAGTATCCAACTGGAAATACCCAGCCCGGTGCTGCCAACACTCTTCCAATGAAAGCAGCAGCAGTACTAGTTCCAACAGTCGCTAAATCTAGAGAAAATGTCGCCAAGTTGGCAACACTGACAGCCCGTTAGGCTTCCCTCCAAATACACTCCCCCAACCAGCTTGTGGAAGACCCCGGTTCACGGGCAGAGTGCCCACAGGTAAACACACAGGAAGACACACAGGTATACACACAGGTAGACACACATGTAGACACACACAGGTAGACACACAGGTAGACACACACAGGTAGACACACACAGGTAGAGACACATGTAGACACACAGGTAGACACACAGGTAGCCACACACAGGTAGACACACAAATAGACACACAGGTAGACACACAGGTAGACACACAGGTAGACACACACAGGTAGAGACACATGTAGAGATACACAGGTAGACACACAGGTAGACACACAGGTAGACACACACAGGTAGACACACACAGGTAGACACACACAGGTAGACACACAGGTAGACACACAGGTAGACACACACATGTAGAGACACACAGGTAGACACACACACAGGTAGAGACACACAGGTAGAGACACATGTAGAGACACACAGGTAGAGACACATGTAGAGACACACAGGTAGACACACAGGTAGACACACACAGGTAGACACACAGGTAGACACACAGGTAGAGACACACAGGTAGACACACAGGTAGACACACACAGGTAGAGACACACAGGTAGACACACAGGTAGACACACAGGTAGACACACACATGTAGAGACACACAGGTAGACAGACACAGGTAGAGACACACAGGTAGACACACATGTAGACACACACATGTAGAGACACACAGGTAGACACACACAGGTAGAGACACACAGGTAGACACACATGTAGACACACACAGGTAGACACACAGGTAGACACACACAGGTAGACACACACGGGTAGACACATGTAGACACACACATGTAGACACACAGGTAGAGACACACAGGTAGAGACACACAGGTAGACACACAGGTAGACACACAGGTAGACACACACATGTAGAGACACACAGGTAGACAGACACAGGTAGAGACACACAGGTAGACACACATGTAGACACACACATGTAGAGACACACAGGTAGACACACACAGGTAGAGACACACAGGTAGACACACATGTAGACACACACAGGTAGACACACAGGTAGACACACACAGGTAGACACACACGGGTAGACACATGTAGACACACACATGTAGACACACAGGTAGAGACACACAGGTAGAGAGACAGGTAGACACAGAGGTAGACACACAGGTGGACACACAGGTAGAGACACACAGGTAGAGAGACAGGTAGACACATAGGTAGACACACAGGTAGAGACACACAGGTAGACATACACAGGTAGACACACAGGTAGACACACAGGTGGACAAACAGATAGAGAGACAGGTAGACACACAGGTAGAGACACACAGGTAGACACACAGGTAGAGACACATGTAGAGACACACAGGTAGACACACACAGGTAGACATACAGGTAGACACACAGGTGGACACACAGGTAGAGACACACAGGTAGACACACAGGTGGACAAACAGATAGAGAGACAGGTAGACACACAGGTAGACACACAGGTAGACACACAGGTAGACACACAGGTAGACATACACAGGTAGACACACAGGTAGACACACAGGTAGAGACACACAGGTAGACATACACAGGTAGACACACAGGTAGACACACAGGTAGACACACAGGTAGAGACACACAGGTAGACATACACAGGTAGACATACACAGGTAGACACACAGGTTGGTCATCCCATCATTTCACTCGGTCCATAAAAAGTGAACAAGGACGTATTTATTATCTGCATCCACAGATACCAGAGTTCTAACATTTTTTTCGTCCGAGCATTTGATTTATTAATTGCTGTTGGGAAGAAGATGACCAACCCCTGGCTTTAATACACAAGGTATATTAAACTGTAGAAGTAACCATAGCAACAACACCTATGCTCCACTCTGTAATTGGCACAGTAAACATCAGTTAAGTTAACCGCGAACACACTTGATGTATGAGTTAATTGCCAGCCTGTTGTTGGGAGTGGTGTTAGACCGGTGCTGCCTGATGGAAAACGTTGTGTTCTTCGTCTTTTTTAGGGTTTTAATATTTTTCTGTATTGAGCATGAAGTTCTGGTGCTGATGATGTGGTTACTGTGATGTGATTGGTGGGCCACTTAGTTACGGTATATTGCCTCAATTTTAACAATCTGAAATAGGTACCTATTATTATTATTACCATAAACTTGCAAGGGATGTCTAACATGCATTAATATATGCAGTTGCATCATGCGGAGCAACCTCTGGGGTCACACGGGGGAAACAAACCTGATGTGTAACTCCGCTGTTGTATCACTATAATATTTCTAAAGGGAAGTATAATGAGTGTGGTGCTGAATATTACAATTATTGTGACCTAACTGCACTTTTGGGCATTTTTCTGTACTATGTTATCAGTTTAATACAGAACTGTAATATTCCTATATTAATATAGTCTTTACGGAATAAAAGCATTTAGTAAAATATATATTAAAAGGCTAATCGTAAAAAGAAAGCAGCTTTAATAAAAGCATTTAAATGAGTTTAAAGTGGCATAAAGCATTAAAGATTGTATAAAATATCACTATTAAAAGGCTAAAGTGAAGAGATATGTTTATGAGAGAGCTTGCTTCCCTAATGTCTGCAGGTAAGTTATAATGTTATTCTCATCTAGTACATTTAGTTTTCTATGTCGTAGGATATATGTTGATTCAAGAGTCAGCTGTAATATGTATTTATTAATGAATTAAAGTACTTATTAATGTAGATGTTCATTGTTTTGTTAAATATTAAGTGTTGATGTCCTGGACTGTAAATGCTGTCAGTGTTGGAAGAAGAAGCCAGATCCTTTATTTACGTAAAAGTAGCAATAATCTACTAGCAGTTAACTTAAGTGAAGTAAAGTTGGCCTAAAGTCCGTAAACTTTGTTGAATTATTACCATAAACTCACAGTAATAGCGTTTATAAAACATTCTTTTTGGCCCTGAATTTCGCCTGGCAGGTCCATCGTCCTGGATTCATACACATCTGCAGAATACTGACGGAGCAAACATGGCGTCTAGTTTTCAGTTATCATCTTCCTCTAAAACAAAGATACGGCAGCAGGATTACTATTTTAGTAAAGATGCAAGTACAGCATTACGTGTCAAGTAGCATGTTGATGAAACTAAATAAGATTTTAGAGTCAGTGCAATAATAATACAGCGTTGCACATAGAATTCTGTTATTATAGAAAGCTCAGACAACAGTTTATCAAAAACAATTTGCTATTTATTTGCACATCTACACCATTGGATGCAGGATTTGCAGGATGTGAAAAGGGATTGACTCGTCGTCGGAGCAGTTTCCTGTGATTTGAGTGCTTCTCACTAATATTTACTGACACACCCTACACATTATACAGCACTGTACAGTTTATGCAGATATCATACACCAGTACAGAGCTCGCATATCAGCCTGAAACCTTCACAAAACTCCAGACTCTGTGAAATACGGGGACGTCTCTGAACTAGCTGCAGAAGAACATGGGAGATTAGGGAGGAAAAAGTGCATTAAGATGCTCTGGTTGTAAATATATATGAGGGGGGAGAGAGGGAGAGGGGGAGACGGGGTGTAGGTTTTTAAGTTGCTGTCACCGGGCTGTCACCGTGTCTGTCAGAAGAGATCCATCACGGCTCTGACACGTCAGGCTGCACATTTGCATGGAGTGCAGCAGCTCGTCCTTATTATGCATTCTGTCTCACACTAACCTTCCTCTCTCTGCAAGATGAACTAACTAGCATCCGAGAGGCATATCTTATACAATGGCATGAGCTGGGGATGATGGAGAGCTGTTATTGGTTTCTGACAGTGTGTGTGTGTGTGTGTATGAGGGTGTGTGTATGAGGGTGCCGCCATCTTCCCAGGTGTACAGGGATCAGCCATCTTGTCAGGTAAGCTTCTGCTAACTAACCATGTATTACTTTGTCTTGCTCTCTGCAGGCTCACGCCACACACACAGCAACAGAGGTGAGGGGGCGATGAGGACACAGCCGTGTGTGTGTGTGTGTGTGTGTGTGTGTGTGTGTGTGTGTGTGTGTGTGGCACAGTATGGCGGTGCAGATGCAGTCAGTCCCTCAGTGAGGAAGCCTCCGCTGGGACAGACACAGCTGTGGCATGGCATCGGGTTGCTAACGAGCCTTATCACACAGGCGCTAGACGAGGCACACGCACCACAACGCACACACATGAACACACACAAATACACACTCCCAAAACTGATGTATGGTGGTGTGTAAAACTCTCCATCATACACACTCTGATAAACATACACAAACATGTATATGCTGAAAAACATTATCTCCACACACACACACACACGCACACACACACACACACACACACACAGTCTCCTATACATACACTCAGATACACACACAAAGCAACACATACAGCTACATATAAACACATGTGCTCCCTTTATATACACATAGACAGTACACACACATATATACACATGTTTTCTATACAAACAGTCACACAGGCCTCACACACACTTTCATGTCCACACAAACAGTCGCATACACCCCCACACACACAGCTAATGATGTGTCTTGTGATGTATTTCCATACTGATGCTAACTGTTTGCCATATGAGCTCCTAGGACTACTTTTTATGTGAAAACCTTGTAACTTCCACTGATGGTGATTTTCATGTTGTTCTTATTTTGTATTTCCAGCTCGGCGTGGAGCAATATCAACATTTTATGTCATGATTATCTTGGCCAAAATAATTGCAGAATTTGCTCTTAAAATGGCACTAAAACTTCAGCTTCATGTTTGTATTTTTTGAATTAACAAACACACATACATATGTGTAATTCATGGCACAATTCAAACCGGATCTCACCGTCACCTACGGTACATGCTGTTTCCAAAATAAGATGTCAGTGCATGCAGGAAGTGGGATCCCTCAGATGCACATCCCGGGGTTTCTGCCTTGTTTGTCCCCTGTTAACAAATCCAAATCATGGGCCTAATGACAGAGCATGTTGCCTGCTTTTACTGTAAACTCTGTGAGGCAACTTCGTGGTAATGAAGTAGTAACATTGACATGTTGATGAGTCAGATTTAAAGACTTCTTTAAGACTTCATATGCAGGAGATACAAGGTTTCCACCTGACAGCAGTGCACATGTGATTGTGTATGAAGAATAACACACAGAAAAGCATCTATTTTCTAATTTGTTTTTATTTTACGGTCACCAGATGAGCAGATACATCATTTTAGAAAAGAAATTGATATTTGCAAAAAAATTATAATACAATTTTCTCAATATAGATTATCTACAGAATGAAATGTAGTCAAACTGAAATAGCATTCTGCCTCTTTGTCGTCAAGAAGACAGAGCAGTGAGGAGTCTGAGCGGTCCTCCGTAGACCCATCTCCCTAACCAATAAATATAAACTGTATATATTATGTATGCTGCACTCATCCAGGCATGGACAATACCAGGGCAAGTTAGTTCTCAACAGTATTCCCTTAATCATTTCTTGTACATCACTGTGCTACACACACGCACACACACTCGCACACCCACGAGAAGCTTTACACACAAGTGCACACAGGCCAGAGAACAAATTACAGTTGGGTTACAACAATGGGCCATCTTAACTCATGAAAAGAAAAGAAGAAAGCAAAAGAAACGTGTTTGGAAAAACCCGTCATTGTCCTCGATCAGGAGGGAGAAGTGGCTTTCTGGTCAAAGCTCGCTGGAGCTGGCTGAGCAGCACTTGACATTTGGCCTGATTCAAACAGCCAATTCTACAGAAAGCTACCGAGCTGGAAAATCTCTCTCAGTCTCAAAGATCCTGCCTCAGTCTCACTGTATCTAACTACCTTTCTTCTCTCTCTTGTTCCTATTTTCTCTATCTTGAGTGGGACAGGTGCCAGGATAAGGGTTGGCGAATGCCCCCTTTTCCCTCTGGGAATGAAGAAAAATAAAATGCACACGAAAGCGTCTGTCCATGCTGTATTGAAACAGGACAGACAACTGCACAATCACAAAACGAGTACAAGAAAAGACGACAGCAAAGTAAAGCCATGGCCAGGACGGGGCGGGGAACGTTTGTAAAGGAGATGCTTGAAGGACTTGAAGGACGCTATAAGCACGCCGCTCGCCAGTCGCTCTACCTTGTTGCTGGGCATCACCTCTCAAAAATCGCCCTCCTTGTTCTTGGTGGGAGGAAGAATTATGACTTTGTGCCTATGAGCGAATACACGCACTTGCATAAATCATCCATCGTGTTTGGCGGTTAATTACTCTTGTTTACCCTCCGAGTAACCTCGGGATGGGGCGGTGTGATAGGAGGGAGCCTGGGAAGAGGGAGATAGCACCAAATAGTAATCTGCTGACGTTGTTCATCAGTGTGCAATTCGCAGGAGTAAAAGCACATAGTGGGCTTGAACCTGGGTGTTAGTGAATTAGACAAGGTTGACTGGGGTCTGAGGACGGCAGCTCCATCAACATCCTGGCCTGACCGCAGCTGCTCGGAAAGCTGTTGTAGGGTCAGCCGGTGAAGGAGCCACGCTGAGGCAGCCCAGCGCGGGCCAATCAGAGAGCTGCTCAGGATGTACAGCAGGCTCTGATCGTTGCTTATTTCATTACGGGGAAAGCTACATAAATCCACAAAATGGAGAGGAAGAGGCACAGAGGGAATATTTGCATTTCTCCTCTCCTATCATCTCCCCTCAATGCCCCCCTCTCCAACACCACCCCTTTCAATCCCTCCCCCATTTAGTGCAGAGTGACTTTAATCATCACTTTCGCCAAAACACATTAAGCCGGTGTGTCCGGAGTTGAGGAGAGAGGGGGGGGTGAAAAAACACAGACTGGCGCATTAGATTTGCAATAGTGATGCATCACTCTGGCATTACTTTGGAGATTAAAGAAGGGATGCTGCATTTCATTGCAGTGGCGCTGATGCTTGCCTGATGCATGACTGTCCTCAAAATTGCAGAGGAAACACCAATGTCCACCAGGGAGAAGTCTCACTGACTGTGGAGTTCCCTTCCTTTCTACCCCATCCCTTTAGTTCTTAATCCCGCTTCTTCTAAAAAAACTATTTTTTCTTTTTTCTTCATCCTTAAACCTCAAAACCTCCCCTGCCTTTTAACACCCAATCTGAGAGCACCTCTACATTGAAAGATATTTATGCAGCTGTTTGATCATGTTCTCAAGTCAAAAACAACACCTCCTTTGTAGAAGGAGATAATACTGTAAAGTGGATTGCATACATTAAGCTTAAGCCAACACACAACGTGACTTTGCCTGGTCTTTGTGTTACTGCATCTGCATGGAAAGGATGGATGTAAAGTGCTTGAGAGCATAGGACAGGCAGGACGAGATTGGGAGGAGACCATAAAAAAACAAAACACTGAAAAAACTGAAGGGCATTAACAAGGGGGGCTTCAGGACTGGGCTCATTGGGGGCAGGTTCAATATGGAGACAGAAGGCTTAATAAACAGGGAGGGAGGGAGGGAGAGAGGAAGAATAGGATGTGGGGGTGTACGGAGTCCCCAGGAAACAAAATGACAATACGTATTTTGTTCTACAGTCTCAGAGAAACAGAATCACAGTCAGTCAGTCCAAGGGTACAGCCCACCAGCAGCCTGGCCCAGTGGGTGAGCTTTCCGGTCATGTGTCTATCCAAACCCTTGGGCCTGGGTTCACCCTGGCACCCAGCTCTGGTTGCTGTGTGCTGGTGGAGGGCATACAAACGCCCCCAAGCTCATGCCTACCCCCATGCCCATGCCTTGGGACAGAGAGCCGTCAAAGTTGAAGTCCATGCTCTCTGTGTCCATAAAGTCATTGAGCAAGATGGAGTCTACATCACAGTCCAAGCTATTAGGGATGTTCTCCATCTCCAGGTTGGCAGCCATTCTACTGTGGGAGTTGTGCTGTTGCCCCTGGTACCCGGTGTTCCCAGGCTGGTGGTTGTTGTGGTAGTAGCCATGCCAGGAGTCGGTCATACCCTGATGGTGAGCTCCGGGGTAAGGCTGGTGACGGGGATGAGGCGCGGACGCCAGGCGGCAGGGGTCCTGGGGAACAGTCCATGACGCCAGCAGGGTTGGGCGGCAGGGATGGCGATGTTGGGAGATGTGGTCGGGGCGCATAGTGGTTAGAAGTCTTGAGGCTGTAGGGCTGCAGGATGTCGGTGCTAACCCGTGGGGAGAGGGCCTGCGGGTGTGGCGCACTGTGCATAGGGTTATGGGGGTTGTGGTTGTGCATGTGACTCTGGCTGGAGCGAGGGTTGTGATCATGGCTGGCGTTTACTTTGTTACTGTGACCGTGATTGTGACTCGGACCATAGTCGTGTGCAGGGTGGGGCTTGTGGCTGTAGTTGAGGCTGGCTTGGTGTTTGTGACCCTGATTGTGGTTCTGATGGTGGGTTGTGTTCTGGTCATGGACTGAGCCATGGCCATTGTGTAGACTGGGATTGTGAGCATGCTCTTGGCTGTGATTGTGGTTATGATTGTGGCTGCGATTCTGATTGTGGCTGTGCTGGCTGTGAACGCCATTGGTCCCCTGTGTCATTAGTGTGTGTGTTTCCCGTCCCTGGCCCAGCACTGTGTCTTTGTTGCAGTACGGAGAACCTCCAGTAAGCAGACTCTGCAGGGCGTTGTTCTCTGAGTAGCCCCTCATTGGGCGCTGGAAGCTGACTGGCTTGTTCTCCTGGATGGTCTCCATGGGAGTGTGATGCCGGAGCATGCCCATGGAAGACTGTCCGTAAATGGGCCCACAGTAGGAGCCCTCTGCCTTGGGCGCAGGCACGTAGGGATAACCATTGCATTTGATTTGCTGTGGCTGGGGGTAGCCACTCTCATCTAGACTGATAGCCCCTGTCAGGTCAGTCAGCTGGGGCAGCTCCACGGTCGGGCAGTGTCCCCCGGTGCCCAGGGCCGGGGAGCGGGTGCTGGTGGGGCTCGGGTACAGTCGAGGGGAGGCTGAACAGGACAGTCCACCCTCCTCCGGTTCGTCAGCCTCTGCCTCAGCCAGGATCGGGGACAGACAGCCACTCAGTGTGGAGGCAGAGGAGGAGGTGCGGGAATGGAGGTCCGTCCAGGTGTCATACTCCTCACCCCCGATGCCCACACCTCCTTTCCCTGCTGGACTGCCATGCTCTGGGGAGCCTTGCATTGTGGGTCCGGCCCCCTGCCCTTGTCCCCGCGCGAGGCCTGCTCTCTTACGGCCAGTGCGACCCTTGGTCTTCAGGTAGCGGGTGCCGTTGTCTATAGTTGCCGCACGTCGTCTGGGTCCTTTCCCCATCTTCCCTCCTTCTGGGTTCAGCATCCACCACGAACTCTTCCCCGTCCCTTCATTTTGCACCCGGATGAAGCGACTGTGCAGGGATAGATTGTGTCTGATAGAATTCTGGAACAAGAGCGAAAAATGGGAAGGAGATAGTGGGGGTGAGGGAGGAAGAGAGAGAGAAAAAAGAGATAAACATTAACACCCAAGGGAACATTTAGGGTTAAATAATCATTTCTTGAGAACACAAAGTCATTTCAAATTATGGCCAAACTATCCAGGCTGCACAGTGAGCGAGAAAAAAGATAGATAAAGAAAGGGATGGAGATGGAGGGGAGAGCAAAGAGGGCAAGGAGAGTGAAGGACCAATCGATACCTCCCCTGACCAGCCTCTCCTCTCCACACGCGCTCACTGAGTCATAATATGGACATGGGTGCAGCCTCCACATCAAACCATCACCAAGGTTACAGAAATGAATCACGCGAGGCAACCCAATCACAGACAGCCCATATCGATTGAAGGGCCTCCAAATATGAGAGCCTGAGATCCAGCCAGAGACATGGAGGGAGGGTGGGGGGGGGGGGGGGGGGGAGAGGAAGGGAAGGGGGAGGCGTGATTTGGCAGGGGAAGATCTGGAAGAGCACCAGAAAAAGAAAAAAAAGAAACACTCATACAGAGGCCTGGAATAAGATAGAGGGGAAGTAAATGAGGGGGAGGGAGGAGGAGAGGGGCATGCTCATTTAACCTCTTTTAAAATCATGGCACAATTAACATGACCATAGGCAACGACGGCAGATATTATGATGAAGTCTTCCTGTGAGTAGCTTTGAAGACGGACAGATGTGCCGGTTGTGGGTGGGTGTGCAATGCAGAAGGGGGGGGGTATATAGGATAAGCCTCTCCAGACCCCTGTTTAAGTGTCTGAGTGATGGCTGTATAGTTAATCCAGGGCTCCACAGCAGCATTTGAAGCCTGTGCCAACCTGGAGTGAGTTGATGAGATCTAAGCCTGCCTAAAGGAGAGCTTAGCAGGGATACACATCATCTCAGCTGGCCAAGATAGTCTAAGTACAGCATGTTCATCCAAATCTTTGCTGCTTGTGTCATTATTCACACTCTCTCCAGCTTTCCTCCCTTTGCTTTTCGTTCTTTCCAGATCTTTTGGGAGGAACAACCCCCCCCCCCCCCCCTCCCCCTCAACCCCAACCCTCTTCCCCATCCGCGCAATCACACACTTTTCTTTTTCCCTCTCTGGAGATATCTATCTATTTCTGCCTTGTTTATTACCTGCACATAGCTCACAATCTCTGTCTCCTGATATCTCGAGCCATTCTCTATCTTCATTCACTCCCCGCCTCCTGTCCAATTTTCCTGCTCTCAGCCCCATTCATCTCCCTCTCTGTGTCCCAGCGTCTCTTGATCACGACATTGCTCATTCTCTCCCTCTCTCCACATCCATCCTCTCATCACCTTACACAACTCCCCCCCCCCCCCCTCTTCTCTCTCTGCCCCTGTTTCATTCATTCATTCACACTGAAAGAAAATATCGGAAACAAACAGCGGGAGATGCAAATCTGTGCTAAATAGGGGGCCAGCTTACATTTCACCCTTCAGTGCAATCCATACAGTCAGCATATGTAGCCCCCCCCACCACACCCCCTACTATACTCTGGCAGCATACGAAGCCGCATGGCTGCAAACTGGACAACCAGCTAAAAGAGGTGAAGGTCTTTGTTGTTTCAGCGTATTATGAAAAGCGCAGCATCCAGAGCAGCAGGTAATATGTTCCCCGCAAAATGTTTACAGGGGGAATTCAGCTTTAAGTGGCTTTCAAATCAGTCTTGTATCCTACTTACTACTATTCTCATTCATGTAGAAAAGCCCCCTCCACACAGTTTCATCCCCTCAGCACGACTCCTAACAGGTAATTTCGTCCCATCGTCCACTCAAATCACGCTGCTTTGACGGCACTCTCTTTACAGACGTGGAAATTGGATATGAGAGGTGTATTTATGTGTTTTCTCCTTCTGCTCTTCGGAGGGGGGCCTCTACAAAAATTTGCACAAGCTCAACGTTCTCGTGGAAATGGGCCCGACTGCACTTCTCAGCCGTGGCGCGCTACGCAACGCATACTTTATCAAAGCCAAATTGAACGATGACGCCGTGTGAAAGAGGCCGCCAGTGGAGGCGACCCGCATCAGGTGATCTGAGAGCGCCGCCGTGACAGGTTCCTCCACAACATGACGGCTACGGCTGGGCGTAGCCATGGCAACAGAGTAAACCAAAAGAGGGAGAAATGAAGAGAAGGGGAGGTGATGGTGGGGAGGAGAGGGGGGAGGGTGTGTGTGTGTGGAGGGGGGAGGAAGGGAGGTGGCTGATGCTGTTTGATGCTGCAGGCAACTCCAAGCAGCCTTTTATCTGAGTCTGTCAGATTCCTGCTTCCAATCCACCTGGGAGGCTCAATCACCAGCAGTCCCAACGTCTCACTACCTGAACCAAGCTGTGATTAGCAGGCGCACGTGTGTGTGTGTGTGTGTGTGTGTGTGTGTGTGTGTGTGTGTGTGTGTGTGTGTGTGTGTGTGTGTGTGTGTGTGTGTGTGTGTGTGTGTGTGGAGAGAGAGAGCTTTTGTGTACAACTACCAGAGCAACAATTACAGCAGCACAGCAGACTGCTGTTCCTTCACCTGCTGAGACTTTGTACATCACGATGATGCGTCTTCTGTATGAATCAAGATAAACTGACATTATCTGCAGCTTGAGACTCTTTGCACAGCCTGGTCTCCTAAAAATTACATTCCCATACAACAAAACTGCGTCGTCAATTAGGTTTCAAAGTTAAAAGAAAAGGTCGACCGAGGGAGAGGGTGGGGGGGTTAATGGGTCAAACTATCGCAGCAGTTTCACCTTAAATGTACATCCATAACTTCAACAACGTAATAACCCTTTAAAGCCGAACCGTCATCTTTTACTAAACTTAACTAATTGTTTTCTTGCGTTTTGCGTTTTTTAAACTTTATTTAACGTTTAGTTTTACTTCGAGACGTAATTGAAAACGCTGACATGCTTTTATTTTGTAGGAAACAGGTTTGAGAATCTGAACTCATAAACACGTGAAGCCATAAGAAGCCTCTTCTTCTTAACGAAGCTCATAAAAATGATCCGTGTGGAATCTGATGAGCATGAAACTCTTTAACTACTCGTTCATTTCATAAAGAAGATCTTTATATAATCAAACTAAATGATATTTATCAGAACTCTGTGGACAAATATGTTACAAAATGTTTACATTTACGCACAATTAATTCCCCGTTTATGTTAAAAACTGTCCTTCATGGTTATAATCATAGAAGGTCCAATATGCTCATTTTGAAGGCTGTAGTTTGTTTTAAATATTGTGTATTGATGTTTAATAACTACAAATATCACAAATGTACGTTATTAAGGGAGGTGTTAGAGTGACACTGAACTTGTGAAGGATACATACTATTCTTAAGCCACTAAAGACATCTCCAGTCCTCCTGATTTATGGTATTATGTGACATTGAATATCTTCACTGGCTTCATTGGTACGTGAGCTGAACGTTAACCAGAACGTTCTCTCACCATCAACTTCCCAAAATAAATTCTCAACCGTTCTTATTTTAATGGCAACGAAGTATAAAACTCTTTCTCTGTAAAAACAGACCACAATAATTCCCCGACGTAACCAAGTGGTGATTGTTTCAACTATGACAACCAAAGTCCACCAACTAGTAATTATAACCCAAACCTCGATCTTTTCCTGACTCTAACCAAACCTAACTGTGCCTAACCCTCACCAAACGTTACCATCGGGACGTCACATCGGAAAACACTTTTATTTTTGCAACAGCACGCAGGAGGGCAAGCCAACGATGTATTCTGGTGTGTCATTTGGAGGACTTGTTGGTAAAAAGCTGCTGTAACTGTGGCTCGACACGCAGGCAATGGGAGCGCAGCTAAATTCCCATCTCATTAGTCAGTCCCACTGGTTCATGACAACTTCCCCCAGAAAAAGATCAAACACACCAAAGAATCTTGTTATCTTGTGTTTGCTGGATAAGTGCGAGAATAAGGACACCCAGGGATCCTGGAGCTAAAGGCACGTTTAAGACTCTTCTAGTAATTAAATTATATTTAAATTTCTGCTATCCGGACCCGCGTGACATTAACACGAGAGGCATTTGATCAATTATTTAAAAAGAGAAGAAACAGAAAAAACAAAACGACTTATTTTGTGATTTTTGACAAAACATTCATAAAATTCTACTTCGCATGTCTAAGCATTTTTAAGGCTTTCGAAAGATTTAAGACATTTTAATACCAATTAAAACTTTATTTTTAGATTATAACTTATACTTTTTTTAAGGATCTACAACAGGGGTGTCAAACATGCGGCCTGGGGGCCAAAACCGGCCCGCCAGAGGGTCCAGTCCGGCCCGCGGGATGACTTAGCAAAGTGTAAAAACTTAGTTGTTTTGATCATAAAGTAAAATACTGTTCCAGATACCTGTGACTAAATGTGTTGTGCCTTTGTAGACACACTGTGATCAGTAAGTTACTGCTCCGGCCCACTTGAGATCACATTGTGCTGCATGTGGCCCCTGAACTAACATGAGTTTGACCCCCCTGATCTACGAGAACGCTGAAATGACTTTCCTATACTACGAAGCTGCGTTGCACATTTCGAAGGGAACATATTTTCTCCAGGATTACGTTTGTTGTTCATACATCACAAATAACTTCACAATCAAAGTCCACAGAAGTCAAAAGTCAAAGTTGACACTTTTAAACTCACGTCTGTAACTTCAGCAACGACACAAACACACTTATTTCAAGACAAACCACGATCCTGTTTTCTAAACACAAGTTGTTTTGTTTTGTTAACCACCAGTTTCAAACTGCACCGAGAAAATATGTTGTTGATTATGAAAATAAAGTAATTTGGTGAGAGACAGGGTTGCACCACAGCAAGACGACAAAAGGAAAAATGAAGGACTTTAATGAGTCCAGTATATCAACGTGACTCTGGAGCAGGATCCTTCACACGCGAAGGGAAGGCGGAGAGTCTCCAGGTTATCATTGCAATCAAAGGCGAGCGATGTCCCTGATTATCACTGTCACAGAGGAGTGAACTCCAGCGCAGTCTGTCGTTTGGACTCTCAGCTCTGCGCGCCACATGGCTGTCCAGCCCTGCCTCAGTGTATATATTAAGTTGTCAGAGAGAGTGATTCTGAAGAGGAGATGCTCCCTCTGCACTCAGCCTTTGCCTTTTCTGCAAATGCAAGAGGAGGAATGTTGCAGAGAGAACGGTGACTAAACCCGTCCTCCCATCCGACCTCCTCCTCTGCAGGGAACAGGCTGCATCCAGCTCCACTACTGTATATTATACATTAATAGTGACTGAGCTTGACCCTGACACACTGCTGCTTTCACTGAGTCAGGGGATACTCAGTGCAGCGGTTAGCTAATGGCCCAGATCTGTCTGAACACAGAGTTCTCACACTTCTCCCCTTCTTTAAATGCCAGACCAGGCAACACTTTACGACTGTGTTTGAGCTTTCTGCTTATCAGGAGGTGGGAACAAGTCACACACGCAAGAACCCTCGAAACACTCTCCGCTTTGTGCAATGCTGCCTCTACGACAAGCGGTTCATGAGTTTGGCTTTTGTACGTTAAGAAGTCACTCTCACTACCACACACCCTTTTCTTTGCCAGTTGGCATGAACACTAACACACACCTTCACACACACTTGACCTTGATGCCAAAACTGTGTCCGCCAAAGAGTGTGGATATTTGTGTGTGACCTAAAGAGCTCCAAGCAGCAGAGGCCGGAAGATCCTGGTTTTTAGTCCGTAATCAAGCTCTGACAAATAAAACTACATTTCCCATAATGCAACTCAATAGATTAATGGCATTTTTTCTTTGAGACTTCGGAGAGTTCCCTGCAGCATCACTCGAGCGAGTTTACTCATCCGGTGGAGTGTCTCTTTAACAAACTGCTTTAGACTTTATACGTTGTTATTACGTTGTTATTACGTTGTTATTACGTTGTTACCGCAGTAACAACTGTTCCTCCTGGCGTCCACGTAAAAGACAAAACAATTCTTGACAATCCATAAAATCAACAAAACCAAGTCGATGTCTCACATTCATGATGTGATAACTGCACATGATTTAACCCAATCAAAGTAAAATAAGTATTTAGAAGTATCTATAGCTGCACAATACCACTTGTATATCTTAAACTGAACATACAGGGGGGTGGACAGAATAACAGGAACATCCTTTGTTTCAGATTAAACGTTGAGACTGGGAAAGTTTAATTCCCTCTCTACATATAATAGATTATTACACTGTGAGTTTCTGTTATTTTGTCCACCCCCCCTCCCAAACCGCCTTTTAGATAATCACAATGTGTTCTCGTCGGCAGGCTGCGCCCACATCCTGCGTTTCAGCAATAACACAGCAATGGCTAATTTTCCTGATTATTATTATTTTCAGCCCTTTGTCCCCGTCGTTAGCCGGGTTAGCTAGCTAACGCTAATTGCATCTATTGCAAATTATCCAGTTTGTGTTGCATAGCAACGAGAGTGATGTAACCCCGTGCACCCTGTTTCCTCTCGCTGTCTTTCTGCGCCTCTCTCCACGGGGCTTTGTGTCTGAGCGGAGGAAAGCCTCCTATATTAATTCTGCACATCTAATATAGAAGAATCCGTGTGTGAGGGGAAAACATGTTTCCAGACACTTCAAATCAAATCCTGTCTTTACAGCATCGTCCACACAAGTAAAGAAGCGTCAACATATATATTGCACAACTTGACACATGTTCATCTCGCTGTACACGCGCACGTGGACTCAAACACATCTGCCCCCCCCACGCAAAACCCCCACACCAAACTGGCAATCATACTTAATCCCTCTCCAGCCTGAGTAATCCCTGACAATCCAAGGCTAATCCTGGTTAATTCTGGGCACTCCTCAGCTGGGTTTCACCCTGAAACCACAGAGACAGGGTGGGGATTGGTCGGATCATTGCGATTGAGGCTGGGCGCGGCGTTGATGGACGTAATTGGTCGGGCAGTTATTGGAAGCCAAGAAAAACAAGCACAGGTTTTCATGGGTCTTCAAAATACGTCCAGATTGACCCCCGCTACGTCACAACAGCCTTAGTGTTGTCGCAGTTACTGGTATAGAAAACATGTTTATCAGCGGAGTCCTGCGCGTTCGCTTGGAAACGCCAACACGAGCTCGGTTACTTTGTTTACTTGCTTTGACAAAAGGAGCTCGAGGACGGACAAACCTTTTCTACGTCATGTGAGGCGAAACGAAAACATCGTTTATTAGTTTTGCTTCTTTGTCTTCAGACTAGTGGGAAAAATCATCAGAGTGTGTGTTTGTAACTGTGTGTGTGTGTGTGTGTGTGTGTGTGTGTAGATTTAAACTCTCCACAGCTACATTACATAACGCCTCATGTACATATTAAACACTTGTAATATAAACTTGTGTTGATGTGAGTCATGAAGTGGGGAAGCTTCATGATATCTGTTAGTTACATGTTTGACCCTGTTCACCTGTAGTGTGTACAACATGTATGACTCTGTTCACCTGTAGTGTGTACAACATGTATGACCCTGTTCACCTGTAGTGTGTACAACATGTATGACCCTGTTCACCTGTAGTGTGTACAACATGTATGACCCTGTTCACCTGTAGTGTGTACAACATGTATGACTCTGTTCACCTGTAGTGTGTACAACATGTATGACTCTGTTCACCTGTAGTGTGTACAACATGTATGACCCTGTTCACCTGTAGTGTGTACAACATGTATGACTCTGTTCACCTGTAGTGTGTACAACATGTATGACTCTGTTCACCTGTAGTGTGTACAACATGTATGACTCTGTTCACCTGTAGTGTGTACAACATGTATGACTCTGTTCACCTGTAGTGTGTACAACATGTATGACTCTGTTCACCTGTAGTGTGTACAACATGTATGACTCTGTTCACCTGTAGTGTGTACAACATGTATGACCCTGTTCACCTGTAGTGTGTACAACATGTATGACTCTGTTCACCTGTAGTGTGTACAACATGTATGACTCTGTTCACCTGTAGTGTGTACAACATGTATGACTCTGTTCACCTGTAGTGTGTACAACATGTATGACTCTGTTCACCTGTAGTGTGTACAACATGTATGACCCTGTTCACCTGTAGTGTGTACAACATGTATGACTCTGTTCACCTGTAGTGTGTACAACATGTATGACTCTGTTCACCTGTAGTGTGTACAACATGTATGACTCTGTTCACCTGTAGTGTGTACAACATGTATGACTCTGTTCACCTGTAGTGTGTACAACATGTATGAATGTTACAATACATATCTTTAAAGGAGCTTTTCTCTAAAGGAGCTTTTTCTCACACTCTTCAGCAGAAGTCTCCACTTCAGCAGCACTTACATACACCAAACTTTCCACTTTCATTCCTCTCTATATTCTGCAGCTTTGTGCAGAGGGCTTTGTTCACATGTCACTCACAGCTCATGTTATACACGCTACACTCACTACATGTACATTGATTATGTTATTGTCTGTCGACAGTATTTTCTGTAAAGACCTTTGACTCTGAACAAAATGAAAGAAGAACTTTTAACCTGCTTTATCCAAAGTTCACATTTCTGTTCTGGAAATAAATACAAATGACTACATGTTTTAAAAGATAATCTCTCATTTGCATAATTAAAAAAACATTTCAGAAAACTTGTAATACAAAATATAATTCCTTTAAAGTAAGGAATGAGCTGAGGAAGTTTCGTGCTGATATCTAGTAGTTAAACCTTTGACCCTGTTCACCTGTAGTGCAGTAGCAGGGATACAGTGAGAGCCCGTCCTCCAGCGTGAGGGGCTTCTCAGAAGTCATTAGCCTCTTTTCAATCAGCTCTACCTGCCGAAGCTCCGAGCTCAATTCTTCTTAGCGGCCATCGATCCTGATTCCAAAATTAAGCACTTAAGACGCCTTGATCAAGCTGCTTCTTAATCTGGCGTTAAGGAGATTGAGACCTTTTCACCCCGTGTCTCAGACAGACTTATTACTTTGGCACAGGGGTACAGTGGCAGTCAGAGCACACTTCACTAGCACAGACTCAGTTTGGGTTTTATAGTCTGTTTAAGCCCCTTTGGTGCAGAGCAGGCGGCAGGAACACTTTTACTCTCTGCCATTTTGAAAAAGCTGTCAATACACACACAGCCGAGAGCGTTAATGAAGCAATATGTCACTGACAGGGGACGGATGAGGATGCTTTGTTAAAAACAAGAAGGCCTCTGGTGTTCCTCGGCTTAGAACGTGTGCCTGTTCGATTGAGTTTGCACATGGAAACTGCAGGATATGTGTGGTATACTCATGAGAGCGTGAAAGCAGAAGCAAAAAGGAAACTGATTTACCTTCTGCTGCAGCTTTGTCAGCAGCGAGACGGGGAACAGGTTGCAGAGCAGTTCTGCTCCTGGACATTTTTATAGGCTGCTTTTACCTTTCTGTCCTCACAGGAGAGAAGTATCTTAGAGCGATCCTTTAGAGGATTCAGTAGAACATCATGTAGTGGATTTTATAGTGCTTTCTGCTTCACATTTTAAGTAGCCCACCTCTAATTTATGACGCATTCCACGGTGCATTCAAGAGCAGGGTTGCGTTTTAAATTCCATGCAGCGCTCCCGTGGATGTGGTCCGGCACAATCCTGCCGAGTGTTGTGGGGATTGTTGTACGCCGCCTTGTTGAGAAATACTGGGACTAGGCAAATCCGTTTTCTCCCCTTGCTCAACCATTATTTATTAATCCATTTCACACAGCCAGGAGTCATTATGCACGGTCCTGTCAATGGGTATCTCTCTATGCCGCGCATTTATTTGATAATAAGCAAGAGTGGGGGAGAAGATAAAAGCGCTGACTGCGTTCATTGTGAAGCGTTTTCTGCAGGCGGGGAGACTTAAATGAGAACAGCCAGCTCTGTGTGGGAATGGGTCTCGTCTGCTAAGCCTGTCTGGAGGCAATCGATGGAAATTAGTCAACGCTAAAGATTCACTTCCTGTGACTGATGTCACGAGCAGCGCTTGTCTCTTTGAAGGGAAATAAAGAAGTGGGAGGCTGAGGGATTAATGGGGTTGGAGAAGGTGTGAGCATGGGGAGTTGGGGGGGGGGGGCTAAGCTGGGAAAAGAGATGCTATTCTTTTGGTGGATTGCAGGAAAATAATAGGTCAGAGGATCCGGATGAATGCAGTGTAGCTAGGACCATTCAAGCAACACAATAAGTTAGTTGTGTACACGGATAGCAACAGCACAGACCAATCAGTTACAACACAATGTGCAGCCACACTTTAACACTGCTGCTAACATCCTGACCAACAGTGTGGAGAGCTGCACATACTGAAATATTAACGGCCCTAACAGTTACTGCAATACTTTCTTTTAATGATATTTGATTTACTCTGGCACCACATAGTAGCATAAAGACCCACTTTTTAAAGATTCTGTGTTATACTGAATATTATAAGACTGAATGCTGTAATTCACAGCGGGTCAAAACAAACCCTTTGAAGCTGGAGTTACATTTGTAATGTTCTTTGTAATTGGCAGGTTATTTGCGTCATGACGGTCTTGCAGAACTCGTCAAACAACAAAAGCCTTTTTTTCTGCATGAATGATGAATAATAGTGTTTGCGGTGGTGGCAGCAGTTTCAGCTGTACACTCTGGAGCTGTGACAATACGATCAGAGTTAGTGTCTCCAGCAGTTGTGCGGAGGCCGCCTCCTGAAAGGCGCACCAGTTAACTTCTCCTCAAAGTACAGCCGAGGGACTAGAGCCAGCCCTCAGGCGACAGAAGGCCTTTCACTCCCCCTTACTCCCTGTGGAGCTCCACAAGCTCTAGGGGAGAAGACAGGGGGGGGAAGACGGGTGGAGAGAGAGGCAGGGAGCGAGGCGTCGTCTGGGGCTAACCTGAGAAAAGGTAGACGGGAAGAGAGCCTGAGGGGCCAGAGGTGGACAGCAAGCCCAAGCCCCAGCGGAGAGAGGCCTCTAATTGGAGCTGCCGGCCTGCCGAGGCAGCTTCTTCCTCTGCGGATGGACATAAGGAGCCAAGTGAAGGCGGAGAGCCCGGGGGCGGGAGGAGAGGGCAGATAAAAATAGAGCCGGCAGATTAACGAGCATCTGAAAGCAGAGCAGGGGATCGGAAAATCCTCCCTGCGTGCCAGAGATGCCCGGTCCTCGGGCCACAGCCAGCTTTGGAAAGAGTGATGACCCGGAGTCGCCATGAGTGGTGCTTCCTTCCTGTTGGCTTTCCTTACATCACAAACACCGTTTCATCCCGCTGCAGGACTTTGTTTATATTCTAATGAAGTATGCTGCAGTAGATATACATATATATTTACTACATAAGAATGAGTATAGTTTTAAAACATCATGAGTCACATCACACATCACAACATGTCGCTCGTAGTTTTCACTCTGTGACTGGATTATGCTTTTTAGGATTTAAAACAATAACAGGATATTTCCCTCATCCCTCTTGTCTTTTTGGTTTGTATTCGTGTGAAGCTTCTCTGCTTTGTATTCTCTTCTGTGGTGAAACCTTCAAGCTATCGCTGCCAAACGAACCGGAGGATTAAGCAACAGTTTGTCTCTTGTCCCCGTGTGATAAAGTCACATGACATCATGTTAGCGACTGAACAATATTTCTATTCCAGCTTTTATAAAGTTTAAACGTCCATCCTCTTTGTTTACATCAGGTATTATGTTTGTAGCTAACATATACGTAGCCTGGCTAGCTTCCTCTGTGAACTAGCTTGATCGCTGAAACAAAAGAACAATTCAACATATTCCTCATCTGAATACAATTTGGGATAATCTTTCATTCCGAGGGACATTTTTGGCTTTTTAATTGTTAAAGTTCTTTAATGTTTGCTGTGCATGCGGCATATATGTTAGAACCTCAGCTCTTATAATAAACTGTGAAACCAAAATACACTTAAGGATAAAAACGTCCCAATTGAAACCCATTAAAACAATGTTTACATCAGGGGTCTTCAATGTTCTTCAGGCCAAGGACCCCCAAACTGGTGCAGCATGGAGCAGGGACCCCCTGCTTCAAACGAAGGGGGGGCCTTGCAGTACCCCCTGTTGAAGACCTGTGGTTTATATGCTATTTGTTGGTTTCCACGAGGGGCATTGCTGCTGTATTACGAAGCATTGCATGTTGTTGCTCCTCATTTAGATTAACAATTAAATTGTTGTGTTTCCTTTTTCCATAAAGAAACAACAGCTGCTTTATGGAAACGACAAGTAGTAATGATCAGGACTGAACTTTGATAAAACATTCAACTCAGTAAAAGTAGAAAATAATAATAATATATCATTTAAAGTGAAGCACAGATATTTTAATTAGCCAGTATTCTCTAAACGATCACTACTTTATTACTAAACAGGCTGCAGGAAAAAAAAGCCCGCAATTACAGTAACAAAAGTAAATGTAGTTTGTCACCTCCACCTTTGACTCTCACTCATAAAAGGAGTCACCTCCACAGCTGTGATTTGTATCCCCCCCTCCCCTGGGAGCTTTCACACGCCAGGTGGAGCATCGTGACACCTATGGGAGCCAAAGGAGAAGCTGAGAAACAGGCCTGATCACACCTGCCATCAGGTCTCAGGAGAGCACCACCCACCTCAACACTTAGCTGTCACATCCATCCACACGCTCAGGCTGTACGACACCTCCACCAAATGCACTGATCCACAGTCTGAAGCTGGTACACTGGCAGAAACACGGGCTGAGATATTCTGAATGGCACATTAATAATAAAAAAAGCAACAAAGGCGAGATTGACTTGAAGATTTTGGAGAGACAGGAACATGCTCACAAACACCGCCAAGAAACTTGTTATAAGAATAACAACTATCTCTCACGTCCAAGTAACGAGATCCACCTTTTGGCCTTTCATCCATAACTTACAGTAAAGTTTCCAAACACGCTGCAGCCTTGAATGAAAAACACCTGAAGAAGAAGTTTCTGCCTGATTCCACCAGGATCATGAGTATTTAACACTTTGCATTGAATATGTATTGTCTGCTTGATTATCAAATACCAACTGAGTTTAGTCTGACATAACTAACTCCTTCTGTTGGGATGAGCTACAAGTTGATTTAAAAGATGCACGTGACATTCATTGGACGTGTACAACAGGATGTCAGGGATGAAGTCCAGGACTCTTGTTCAGCTTTAAAGTTCAGCAGAAGCTACTGTGACGTTATAGCAATCTGACAAATGGAGTCAGTATTGAATTGATGAGGGAGGATACAGCCTGTGAATAAACCCGCACGTGACTGCCAGGACGATACGAGACGGCTGAAGCCTCGTGTTAGCTACGGCTTCATTTTGCCGAGTCACCGCAGCAGAGGGCTCGTGGTACTGTAGCTGTGTGTACGTGACAAAACACCAGAAACAAACTTGAGGTACCTTCTTGATTTGGCTAAATGAAGAACAAATCTTGTCCCCATTTCTCACATTGTAGTCTCTTTACGAGGGTATCGCTTCACAGTATGGGAAGGACGAATGATTACAGAGACCAACACTCTTTAACACACATAAGTGAGTGTTGAGTTGTTTCTGTTTGACAAGCTGCATCAATCTCATCCACACTTTTTGCGGCAATGGCAAAAGAAATTGAGGAAAATCTCGGCCCCTTTCTAATCCGGCCTGAAAAGCTCTGACTTGCTGTAAACAGCCTCCACAAGCACAACATCCAACGTGTTTTAATCTCTAAACTAATCGGAGAGTCGAGTAAATCACCGGAATCCTCCCAGTGACCTCTGATAGCAACATTTATCAAAACAAAATACAAACACAGATCTGTTTGGATCATAATTCACTGCAACCTTGGCGGCGTGTCTCTGTTCGTAATGGATCATCATTAGCGTAATCTTTAATTGCTTCTCTGTAACCTGATACCTGCTTTGGGGCCGACACTCAAATACCAAAGTTAGACAGGAATGTGTGAGAAGAACATCCGCTCAACGACTACGACGAACACTTCATCGTATCCTTTGATTCAATCAGGATTCTTTTCTGCTTTGAATACACTTTTCAAAAAATCATGTGACTTTTGATTTATTCTTTTTTGCCAATTCACAGTCGCACGTTTTGAGAACTCACATTTCTTTAAAGACAAACACGTCTCTCATCAGATGTGCTCTTTTCAAGTACGCCAATATCAAAAGCTCTTCTCTGTGTGGTGTGTGGACTGTCACTCTTCCACGATACATTTCCACTTAGAGGATGCAATGTGTGTAAATTATTATAATATTCACAAATCATAACTTTAACAGAACTTCTAATCCTGTCGTATTATCACAGCAGAGGTCAAACCCCACTCTGACAGTGTGCACAGCACCCTTACAAAGACAAAGCCACACACACACACACACACACACACACACACACATCTCGTGCTTCGCTAGTATGGCATGCTCGGCCGGCTCATTACTACAATGCCAAGCTACTAGTTGCTAAGGAGACCTTAGGGAGAGGGAGGGTTCCTGTTGCCATGGCAGCAAGCCTGCATCCTGCCAACTGTCTCCCCCATGAGACATGACCATCGTAGACAGAGAGAAAGAGAGACGGGAGGAAGAGTGAGGGCAGAACGGAGCGAGGAGAGAAAGGCTGGAGGGGGTTATGGTTAAGATGTTGAAAGAGGAGGACTTGTAAAGATGCCTGCGAGGCAGCGGGCTCGTTGGAGCCTGTAGGAATAATGTGCGGGTAAAATTGATGGGGTGAGAGCAGGAAAAGAGGGAGACCTTGAAAAAACAAAGACCTCCCCCCCCCCCCCTCTCTCTTCTTTTGAATGTGCATGCAGCAGCTTTCCCATGGCTAACATGGTCGATGCCTCGCAGACCACAACTAGAACCAGGCGTTGACAAAGACGCCAGAGTGACGCTAAGTACCCCTCACTCCCCCGCCCCGTAATGCCACGCATGTCCCCAAGTGAACCGCAAGCCTCTCAGCTTTTTTACTACGCGAGCAGAAGATCTGACAGAGCTTTTGGGCGACTGCTCACAGAGCCCATCCGTCATGGAAAGAAATCTGCCTTGCTGGGAGTGAGCGGTATCGAACGACGGATGGGAGGGAGAGAAAAGAGAGCGAGGGAGAGCGTCTGGGAGGGATGAGCGGAGGGAGATTAAACTGATTGCAGAGCGTAGAAGAAGGGCGAGGAGGAGGTCATACGAGGCGAACCAAGAGAGAAGAAGTCCTTAGTCTCACATTCAAATGAGCCTTATTGGTTTCCAAGGACACTGAATTGTTTCCATGCTCCATTTCTCTTTCTGTGTCGCCCCCTCTCCCTCCTCCCCACATCTTTCCCTCTGTTTCTCTCTCTCTGACTTCATTGGCTCTTATTAAATCATTTCTTTCATTGCCTCGGACTGGTTCGTCACATTGAGGAGCACATGTGTGTCGAGGGAGCTATGATTGCAGAGTTTCAACATATTAACACCTAAAGCGCTTACCTCTCCCCGCCCTCAACCCCCTCTGGAGTTCTGTGATCCGAACTGAACCTCGCCGCTCACGACAAAGTGTTAGCTCTGGGATCAGGTTCGGGTCAGGTCAATCCATGTCTGTCCAACCCTATTGTCAGAAGACTCTGCAGGCTACTTTCAGTGGCAACATATTTAAAATAATTATTTTTACAATATACGTGCGTGAAAAGCAGGGTAAGTTTAAGGTAAAGCAAAAGGGTTAGGGTAAAGGGTAACGTTTGGCAACTAACTTCCTGCACTGGATGTAAATTGTGCTCCACAGAATCCTCTAATAGGAATACAATTTGTGGATACCTGGCCGGTGTGTTCTGTGTTTCATGTAGATATTTAATGCTCAGTTGGAAAACGGAAAAGTGACGTGAAACAGTGTGCAGCCAACACGTTGCATTCGCCTGGTGAGCTCATGCAACAGAGCTAATAGTCAGGAATGGTTTGCATGAATCAAAAACATGATAGTAAATGGAAGATTCGTGCGATCTGTAATGATTTGGGGAAGAAGGAATTGTGCAAACATCAGGGCCTTGTTTCAAAGAAACCCAACTTAGAGTTAAATGAACCAAACCCATGGATTCCCAGAGGATATTGATGTTTGGGTCAGATTCACGCTGCTGTTTTGTTAAAACTCTGGACATTTTCAAAAGTAGTTTCAACATGAAGTTCTCAGTTTCACTCTCTGACTATAAGTGAAGTAAAGCAAGAAGAAAGTACATTCTTGGGTCTCAGCGACGCGGGTTTGAGTCTCAGTTTTCGGCCTGTGCAGAACTCCACACTGACAATGTATCATGCAGAGACTGCAAAACTATTCTGACATACAATAGCAAGAAAATTGGTAATTCTACAACTCCTACTGACACAACTCAACTTGGATTACTGACTGTTTCAACAGGCCAGTTCAGATCGGAAAAGTGGTCTGGCTTTTGTGTGGGGCTCTTGTTCATATTTCGGGCCCCTGAGTTCAAATGAAGGGAAATGATGAATAAATAAATGTGTTTCTGACTTTGTGGCGACGTCTTGTGTTTGTTCCTTTACCTACTTCAATGTGGACATGCACAAAAACACTTTTCCCAGTTTTTAATCCTCGATCTGCGATTCTCTCCAGGTGGTTATTGTTAGGAAAGGTTTGAAAGAGTTCACATCGACCATCCAGACAGCTTTGTGTGGAAGAAGTTGACCGGTCTGCACAAACACCTTTGGGACGAACTAGATTATCACCCAGCATCAGTGTCGGACCTCTTTAATGCTCTTGTGGCTGAATTGGGAGCAAATCCAATGAATCTATCTGAACAACGATCACATATCGCTGTCACTTGTGGATTTCTACATACTTTTGGCTGTGTGAGGAATATTAGAAGCAATTATAAAATCTTTATCAACCCGAACAAAGCGTATGTCTTTGTGTGTGAAAGGAGGAATGACAGAACCAGAGCCTCTGCTTTGAGTTCTGATCTCACGTTCGGCGGTACCAGTCGGGTTCAGCTGGGTTCATCGTGGTTTGAGGCCCAAACACACACGCAGAGTATACTCCCAAATACTTTTGCTTCCAAGCGATTTCGTGCAACGTGCAAGCATGCTGTAACTGTCCCAACCAATTCAAAGCGCCCCCCCCCCCCCTTCACTGACTCTGGTTTTGATCACTCTTCCTCTCTTTCTGTCTCTCAGTCTGTTTCTCATTGGGAGGGAATGTGGCGTCTGTCTCATTGTCACAGACGCTGGGAAACAAGAAGCCTCATCATCACCCTCATCCTCATCTGATTCTCTCCTCCACACACACACACACACACACACACACACACACACACACACACACACACACACACACACACACACACACACACACACACACACACACACTGCACAGACATGGCTTTATTGACTTATTCATGCATGGGTTTGTTTCGGGGGCAGCACTCCTGTCTGCCAGTCTGACAGACACCCCCATGAACCCTGGAGACTCCCCTCCCCATCTTTCTCTCCACACACACACTCCCGTTATCCCATCCCATCCCCCCCTCCCACCCTTGAGCAACCCCCCGCCTAATCCGAGCATGGCACAGGGAGTACTCGTAGAGCAATCGGGGTTCACTCAGGTTTCTCCTCCATCGTTTCCCTCCTCCTCTGTCGTTTCCCTCCCCTCTTCACTTTCTACTTCTCTTTTCTCTCTTTGCTGGGGAGAAGGGGAAGGTATGCCCACATTTCCCAGAACAAAGACAGCCCAATTAAGTCAGTTTGAGTTAACGTCTGTATGGCAGAGAAGGATCGGAAGCGAGGAAACTGAAGAGAGAAAGCGGCGGCGGAGGAGCGAACAGCGAGGAGAAGGGAAGAGAGAAACAGTCTAACGACAGGGAAGAGAGGGGGTAAAAGAGAAGTAGAAGAAGAGGAGAAAAAGAGGAGCGCGAGTCACTTTGTAGCGGAAGCGGGTCGACTTCGTTTTTAGCTCCTCTATGAAATATTAATAGCTGCTCCAGCCATATACTTCAGAGGCCTATGGTAAAACTTAAAGTCTAATGAGACACTGCTCATGAATTGCTAATGGGGATGCTGGAATGTGTGTTTTTTGTGTGCGTTTGAGTGTCTGCACATGTGTGTGTGTGCATGTGTGAGTGAAGGGGGGGGGGGGTCAAGCTGGTAGCTGAGGGGTGGAGTATAACAGAGCTTTCAGTCTTTCAAAGAGTCGGCGAGAAACTTCATTAGAGGCTTGAAGTTCTTCCTCTCGCACATCTAAGCGCTGTCGCGTTTTCTTGAACTGAAGTAACTTCACAGTTCTCGACGGTCCGACGTGCAAAGTTTGAAATCGTCGTGTCAATTGAAGCAGAAATGTAAATGTTTTTTGTGCTTTCGTTGGTGTGTTTTTGGTGTGTGTCAATCTTTACTAACAGCTTTTATTCACAGTTAGAATTGTGTGTGTTTGAAGGGCAGAAGGTGCGGCAGGAAGTCGCTTCTATTCTTCTCCTGACTCCCAACATGCTGCCAGTCACCACCTGAGACCATCAAAATAAAACATGTTTAGTAAAACTTCATCGTGTGTTTTTGTTTAATGACAAAGTGTCTGGAGTTTCAATAACTGTAAAAAAGAAGGATTACAAAAGAAGAGTCTACAGCAGATCGTACGAAATGCTAACGTCATGTTTACCATGGCAATGCTAACATGCTAATGTTCAGCAGACATATTGTGTATCGTGGTCACAACTTTAGTTTAGCATGCTAGTATGCTAATTAGCACTAAACGCAAAGTATGTATGAGTGTTGGACACATTTTAATTTTGACCTGGTGATGAAGCTTGTGATTATTTTGATGATGTGTGAATGTGTAAGAGACTGACTTATATAGACATTTTTAAAACATCCAATATGCGTAATACAATATTCAGTACTACTTTCTAAAAAGCTACCTATTAAAAAGGCTTATAAAGTGTCTCTGACGGCTGCATTAATGATTAATCATCTCTTAAAGCTTCACGTCTTCGCACTGACTCTGGCCTATTAGGAAGTGAGAAGATAATTATTTTATTAACCTAAGTAACTGCAGAATCTATGGTTTATTACCCTTTATTAATTACTTATTATGATGTATAACTGCAGTTGATGGCTTATTAAAAGTAGGAAAACTCAAGAGCATTTATAAATGACTCGGCTATTAATGACTCCCCAGCAGAGAGAAGTTTCAGAATCCAACTGTGCAGTTAGTAACGGCTTATAAATGATCAGGCGGGTCTTATTCATAATGCACTGAACTTCATGTGTGACCCACGTCATGGTGACCAGGACGAGCAGCGCTGCCTCTAAGGAAGATGGGAGATGTAGTATAAACAAACAGGAAACCAAAAGTCAACGATGACTTGTTTATTTAAGTTATATACTTAACTAACTCGGCGTTCTTAAGTTACATAATAAACATTATTTTAATCTTTTCCTTAGAGTGATCTGTAAAGTATTAGTAAATGATTTAATAAAGCCATTAGTTACAACATAAAAACCCTTAAAGTGTTCCAGAGTATTCCAGTCTGACTGTAAATAAGTACAGCATGCTGTGCTCTCCTCTGTAACTCTGTCGTTGGTCTCCGGCCCAGATATGTGGTGCAGCAGTGAAGTACCTGGCCGTGTCTCTCAGACTAATCTCTGCCAGAGCCGGCAGGCCTCGCAGAGCCTTGCGTAACCCCGGCTGAGTGTAATGGCTGGGCTGAGCCATCAGCTGGGGGATTGTGGGCCGTGCGCAGGTGGGGACTGAGGGGAGCCCAGGGGTGTCGCCCTGCATCACAGTGTTGCTTACTGACCTAATTTCCTACCTTCCTGAAACTCCCCTGGCGAGGCGCTGATGGGAGATGCTGAGGCGGGACTGAGCCCAGCACATTGGGTAAATTGGTATTTTATGAAAAGTCAGATATATAATGGATTGATTACAGAGCTGATCAATGCCACACTGGATGTCTGGGGGAATACATTACCCTGAATTGGTTCAAATAAGCTATTTTGATCAGATTTCCATATGCATGACGGTTTATTATTAGTAAGGGCCAATTAGTAATTAGGAGCAAGAGCAGCAGGAGAATACCGAGCTAATGTTTGAGCACGCTCTAATGAAAAGAATAGAAAGATTTTCAGTTATTATTTTATTGAGGAAGTAGGCTATATCCACAAGCTGCAATTTGGAGGTGTTGCTAAATATGTGAAGTGGCGACGATTTATTTCTGAGCACCACTGGAGTGTTTTCTGCCTCATCTCAGATAATGTGTGCATGAATACATTTAGTATTGGCTGCAAGATCTCACCTACCAGCAGCTCTTAGAAAGGTTTGGATTAGTGTTGGCAATCAAAAGCGATAATATGCAAAGCTGCATCGCTGCATTCAGGCGTCGGGAGAAAAGACGCAAAAACAAAATGTGAAAAAGTTGAAGCGAATAAATCAGGTTTTTTTCTGAATGCAGAAATATGTGGCGTCGCTACAAGATAAGATCAGAGCTAGTACTGTACGTTATTGATACGCTGTATTTAAGAAGTGGATGTAGTAACCGATTACGGTTTTGAAGCCTTGCGTTAGTTTTTTTGGCCGTCGCCATCTTGGTTTTTGGTCCCAGGAGGTGGAGCATAAAACAACCGACCTCTGAACAAGTCATGTTTAGCCAAATAAATGTTTCAGTTAACTTTCATGGAGTGAAACACTGTGAGAGGGTTAAAGTTGTTAGACAAGCACTGACAACAGCCAAACAGGACAACCTGTCAATCACAGGTAGCCCCGCCCTAAAGCAGACGCTGCTTTATATCTATTTTACTCTAAATGTTTCCAGAAGTTACTAAATGAACATCATGTTGAAGAAGACTTGAAACTACAGACTGAGACATAAACTCATCAGGAAAATGTGACTGAGGAAATAAATCACGAGAGAAGAAGAAACATTTTCTCATAGACTTCTATACAACCAGACTTCTTTCAGCGCCCCCTGCTGGTCATTAGGAGAATGCACTTCCGCATTCTTGACACAAGACACTTTAAATCATTTAATACTGTGTTGTATTATATTATTTATTAAATGTTAATACACTGCTTAAGTCGAACCATTACAGATTCACAAAATAAGGAAACAATGCTCAACACAAGTTCCCAGAACTTTTGTTGTGTTCAATCCAAAGCCCTAAAGCCAAATGTTTTCTATCTGCGATACAAGTGGAGAAAAGTGTCTTCACATTTAAGAATCTGGGATCAGTAGATGTTTGGAGTGTTTGCCTGAAAATGCCTTGTTATTAACTGTTGACTGTTTCGTCACGAACACACACACTTAGATATATTTAAACTAAATGTAATCAGAACAACTATCGTCTCGTGTCACATCATGTCCTCACCATGAGACTTATTCACCAAGCTTATTGTGTCATCATTATTCATGTGACTAATACATCCACATCTCTATTTATTACATCACTTCTTTATCAACAGAAAAAGTTTTCTGCCTCAAGCAAGCAAAAAACTATTTTGCGACGCTGCAGAGACGTCCCTGAAACCTGCCGCTTCCCTTCAGCCTATATGTTGTCGTTTGCATAAAGATGCATGAATGGTAAGTCAGCTGATGCAGTAGAGAGCAGGATGAGCACTCTCTGCGGATAACGTATACTGTGTGGTCTATTTGTGCGTCTGTCATCGGCTCTACATGTATGTGTGTTGACATGTGACTGAACAAATGGGCGTGATTTGTTTGTGTAGATCTATCTATCTCGCCGTGAGTGCTTACGCAAGTTGGCGTGCATGGTGCATGTGTGTCACACGTGCATAGTAAATACGCAGTGTTGGGATGTGTAGGAGTTCATTACACTGTGTGTGTGTGTGTGTGTGCGTGTGTGTGTGCGTGTGTGTGTGTGTGTGTGTGTGTGTGTGAAGGGGAGGAGGGGTGCAGCCTTTCCGCATGAGTGGGGCTGTCAGTGGGCATCAGTCAGCCAGGCAGCGACAGGCGGAGCAGATCATTAGCAGAGACGGAGAGGGGAAGGGAGAGAGAGGGAGTGCAGGGACAGAGCGGGGAGAAGGCCTCAGCGCTGCGTCTTTAATATCCGTCTTCGGAGAATTACAGACACAGAGATAGGCCTGTGCACTGCTCAGTCACGCAACCACACCACTACACCACCATCCTGTCCTCCTCTGTCCTCCATCAGCTTCATGACTGCAGCCTTCAGCTGCCGTCACATCTGTCAATACATCCAGAGTGAAGCTGCAGATTCACAGTGTTTCTTTTGATGATTGTCAGGAATCATAAAGCTTCTGATACAGTATTTATCATCGGGCATTAAAACTGAAGCATCAACAAATGTTCAGTCATTTAAACTGCACCAGCTGTGGACTTATTGCAACATCACAATACAACAATACAACAATACAACAATACTCAAGTAGCTGATTCACGATGTGACTTAAAGGGGAACTTTAGCAATTTGCTTTGTCCTTTCATAAAGTTGTGGGACTTGAAGACAAACTACAGAAAGAATGATCTAAATCCAGCAGCAGAGATTTCCTGACCTTTAGTCCCTAGCATGGGTCCAGCACCAACAACCAGGCGGTGTATTACTGACCATGACACAATAGTGAAGTAGAAAGTAGAATAAAGTAAAGTACAAACATTTTACTTACGTTAAAGTTAAAGTAGCAACAACTAGTGCTGTCAAAATAATTATGTCAATACGCTTATTGACATGACCTCGACCATCTCTTCTGACCTTTGCACATTTTAGTTAACAGAGCATGAGCGTCCATCTTATTTATTTGGTTGTGAAGTTTTATTTAACTGTTTGTATTTATTTAGTTTCATATTCCAACTCTAATTTCAGAATATTCTTAAGAATTAAAAATGCGCTGCTATTTAAAGGGTGCCCTTTATATTATTATTATTATTGTATTTATTTTTATATTTATTTATTATTATATAATTATTTTCTTATTATTATTATTATTATTATTATTATTATTGTTTTTTTCTATTTTTTTAATTAAAATATGTTTTCTTTTATTATTATTGTATTTTTTTTTATATTTCTTTAATTCTAATTGGTTTTTTTTATTTATTATTATTGTATTTTTTAGTGTATTTTTTTAATTTATTTTTTCTATTATTATTATTATTATTATTATTAAATCAGTAGCATAAAATGGTCCTAAAATGACAATAATATCGTTTATCGCAATTATTTCTGGGACAATATATCATCCAACAATACTTCAAGACATGTAAAAGTACAAAAGTATTAGCATTAAATAGTCGAAGGTAAAAGTACTTAATTAATACATTATATTTCTGGATTATTATCACAGATACTTTAAGGTGGAAACAGCATTTTAATGTTATAGCAGGTTGATCAGGTAGTAAAGTAGTAAATACTTCTGACATGTAGTGGAATAGAAACATAAAGTAGCGTTAAATAAAGTATTTAGTTACGATGTTTAGATGTTTCAGCCGGCTCATTATCCGAACAGAAACACAACCTGATGAAACGTCACATGAGAATCAATCATCAAGCGTTATCTGTAAATTAGCAGAAGCGCTAAACGTGCTAACAAATAAAACATCGCTTCATGCTCGTATTTAGCGACGGATGACAAGCCGCTGCCAACTCTGACAGCGCGATGTTTTGACTTCACGCCACGCTGAGTAGCTAGCTGTGGTCTCCCCGTCCTCTTGTGTACACTGAAGACCTTGTTCAATTCCCCCCACACCTCAACTGTTTTGCATTTTGCCCTTTCATCGTTCGCCGGCAGGGCCCATAACTCATCTTTTAGTGCTGCATCTTGTGGTGACCACCTTCCACTCAACAACACTATTAAACAGGCAGATTAATGCCGCTATTAAATCCACACATCGACTCCGCTGGCACTCATCAAAGACGGTATATATGACGAGCGCCATCAAGGATTTGACGAAGTCAGACTTTCAGAGGCCGATAAATCAGTTACAAGGTAGAGGCCGACAAAGGAGGGGACACGTACGGGACACATAAGACTTTGCAGGGAATGAACACAGTGAAACTTTCACTTTATATACTTCAGTAAGAGTAACAGCGACTTTAACCGGCGAGTTGACAGGATGACGAGGAGGTCCTGTTTCCAGCTCGGCTGAGGAAGAACTTCTGACCCGATGTTCAGGAAACTTGGTGGGAGGGTGCAGCACGGGCCAAGGAAGAACTCTTCACATTTTGGAGCAGATCTGAATCACGATACGTAAATTATTTTTCACTTTCGTTAACATTGTGAGAAAGGGCATTTGCGCTGCATTCAAGTGGTGTCGAAATAATCGGAGGAATTAGTTCCCGACTGGGAAAGTCAGCGAAGATTTTGAACTTCAGAACTTCCTGAGTTGATGTCATAAACAATGATGGACAAATTGTTTTGAAGGAGTCTCCTCTACGAGACAAGGACTACACTTTAGGTCATGTTGTACCTTTCGTGGTGCAGATTCCCAACAAATCTGCATAAATCAAATCCCCAAAAACAATCGACATGGAGTGAATTTGGGACTTGAGAACATGCCGGACGGTGCAAACAGCATGTTTATGATCTGGAGATCAGCTCGAGTTTCTCCTGGTGGGATGGGGTCCTGCTTCTTTCGAGCAGGAAATAATTCAGAAAACTTCACGTAAATGAATTCTTATATAAATGTCATGTATTAGATTTAACATAATGATTTTAATTACTGTCGCACCTCTTTGTTTTTAAGATTAGAGGATATTTTAGTTTTATGGGCTTTATCTGCCCTTCAGATGTTATTATTCATTATCCATGTGTACACAATGAAGCCAGGCGGTGACAGAAGAGGAAAAGAAATGAAGATAAATCAACATGTCGAGACTTAAAGCCGTATAATGTAATATAATATTATATTGTATTTAATGTTTGGTAATCTAATTGGACTCGGATCAACAGAATTGACCTCGCCGCAGTCTTTCCACTTCTCGTGTTGTTAGCTGTATGTTTACTCTGTGTGTGTGTGTGTGTGTGTGTGTGTGCATCTCTCCACACGCCAGAGGAGTGAGAGATGTAACTCAACATCGAGCTGCTTCATCTGTAAGTGAATTCACCTTTAAGAGAGTATTTCTTAAAGCGTGGCGGTGGGGAGACGAGGGAATAATAAATCAGGCCTTTCTCGTGGTGACCAAACATACTGTAGACCTTATGCTAAGCTAGGTCACCGCCGGCCACGGTTGAAATATTATCCTCATAAAACTTTGCAGCACATCTATTTTCTCTCTGGAAGGCGGGACTACAATACTCAAAAGAACATCTAAATCTAATGAATTCCACCAGACGCAGACTATTGTGGATTTAAGGGCAATTTCCTTCATCTACAGCCACAGATTACAATTTATTTTACGTGCGCTTGAATGCGATGCGAGCCGCGGCAGAGAGATAGAGGATGACAGGACGGAGTTTAGATTACAGAGGAATGGGGAAGGGGGTGGGACAAAGGGTGAAGCGGGGGCGGGGGCGGAGGGGGGGGGGGGGGGGGGGGGGGACAGAAAGAGTGTGGAGTTTATTCGAGGCTAGCTGCCGTCAGGCTCGGCGTCAGCCATCACATGGGCAGAATGCTAAACGCCCAGCTCTGAATCCTGACCTATTTTCATCAAACTGACACAGAAATCCAGCGAGCGGCCGTCTTACGCTTCTAACCTCTGCCTGCCTCCTGGACCGCCCTCAACAAGCCATCACACACACACACACACACACACACACACACACACACACACACACACACACACACACACACACACACACAGTATACGATCTGTACATTCCATAATGTAAATCTGTTTAGCTGGGATTTAATAGTGTTTGATTAATAATCTCCAAAACGACTAGATGGTAAATTATTTCCACTCGTCTCCGGCTTGAAAGGCTTTTATTGTAATTTGTCCAAGTATGCCGTTAGACTGATGAATATTCATGAGGCGGGATCCTCTTCGCTGACCCTTCTTTGTGCTGACAGTAGACAGTACGCATGTTCTTTCCCTGTGTCTGGGCCCGACTCCACATCGTTAGCAGACACCTTCCAGTGGAGCGACTGCTTCAGCACACTTTTGAACAAAGACAGCGAGCAGCCAATGAGCCGGCTCTTGAGAATCTGATGGCTTTAATTTTCAACTGGCTTTTATCAACTATGATCAAAGTGCAATTACAGACGTCTTTAATGAAAATGGATTAAATTGCCAGAAGATGAATGTGACTTGATTGATGCTGAACATCACCTGAACACGACTGAGAACAATACGCATTAAGGGTGATTGATAGTTCTGTAGCATGATGGAGAGCTTTTTACTCATCTGCCTTGTTGTTCTTTACCGACTGCAACCGTTCGTTTCCCTCCAGACATTTAACCTCTTCAGCATCGTCCAATGTGCAAATGTGTTGTAATGTTGCTTTTCATATCTCACATGCTGCTGTAGACACTCTGAAAGCTTCTTTTATTGACTTTTTACTGTTTCAGGTCCGATTCACCAAAAGTTTCAGCCTCCTAAATGCCAGATATTCTTGAGATTTGACCACTCAGTGCTGCTAAATTGCTGTGCGAGGCTTCCTGTACGTGAACTATAATGTGTGAATGCGCCCTGTGGATCTGCTCCACATGTATTGGACCCATCCACCAAGTTTTCATGAAAGTCGTAGTTTTCTGTCTGCTGACAAACAAACACAACGTCCTTGTGAAGAAGACCACCAGGCTACAAGTCCCGTCGTCATGTGATCATGTGAAAACATTCTGTCTGCTCAACATCAACACCCGACGATCCTGTAGCGTCCCGCACGCTTCACCTGGACAAAACGCTGGGTAGAAATACAGGCAGCAGGACGGACACAGGAAAGCGTTGTTATTCACATACATCACACACCTGTAAGATCTCTACACGTTGGTAGACGATGCAAGGTGTTGTGTGTGACTGCATCACCTGTGAGAGAGACGCAGCTTCGCAATGAAACACGAGGCCGTGATTTAAACGCTACAGGACTCTGAGACTGCTGGTCGAGCAGCAGCAGCGCTTTTGATTTTACATAATTCTGCTGAAACATTTGGGGTTGAAAAGCCGCGATCCAGGTCGTCCAGCGTGGCGCTGAGAGGTCCACTCTGCAGCAGCATTAATCACAGCGCCGCTGTCCTCCGACTGATTACCTCCCATCAATCTTCGTTTGCTGAGCCCTCCAAAAGGAGAAAGCCCTCGTGAAGATCTGATTAAAAATGTAAGTGACTCATAATAGGAGCACATGCCCGGCCTCGAAGACGATGCTCTGATAGTCACAAGCTCTGAGTGGGATTTATCCACTCGTCTGTCCATTCACCTGCACACGCAAAGACACCTCCGTGAGGGGAGCTGCTGCAGGAGGTGAGGTCTGCAAGAGGGGAGATCAGCGTGTGTGTGTGTGTGTGTGTGTGTGTGTGTGTGTGTGTGTGTGTGTGTGTGTGAGTGTGTGCATGTGTGTGTGTGTGTGTGAGTGGTAGTCATTTGCAGCTGCAGACAGGAGGAGGAGTGACTTTGAGAGTGTCTGAGAGGCACATCCTGCCTGCAATTAAGGTGGAATCAGAGAGAGATCTGCGCTGCCTTGATAATGAGCCTCATCTGAATTATTAACTAGAGCTGTACCCCCCGGACCTGGACTCCCATCAGGCCCAGCTACACAACAACAAGAGCAGATGCACACACACACAGAGAATCTTCAGATCCATACAAACCTCTATCAAACCCATTTCAGCGTGTGTAGGAACTCAGAAACTAATCCCATTTGCAGTAAAGAATAAGGGCAACACTTTACTTGAAGTGGTGCTCATCAGGCGTTATTAGGCATCAAACAGCCCATAATAAACACACTGTGAGTGCACCATGATTTATTGAGATTTGGTGCATAGCATAATGAGTACAATGTGCAGAAAGTTAGAGGGTTTAATACTTTATGAAGCAACTGTGTCATTAATCACATTAACATTTAGTGCAGTTTCAGATGCGTGAGTACATGATGTGTGTGGTTCCAGTGGGATCTGATCAGGCTGCTGCGGCTGTGACTTCATGGATGTTTCGACGGCTGTATTTCAAAAATAACTCCGAATGTCACGTGTAGCGTCCAAGGTTATCTCAAAATGTGAAATCTAATTGTTTCCGTGCGTGTTTCACATTGTCGCTCGCAGTTTGAGAAGTTCATCAAAGCAGAAATATGAAGAGTTGAAGACACAGAAACCTTCTCACAGCTTTCCTTCTGCAGCTGCGACGGTAAATAAGCGACAACTATTTTGATAATCGATGCGGAAAATGTCAGAAAATTATGTTTCCGGCCTCAAATGTGGAGATTTCCTGCTTTTATATCAGATTAAAGTGACAAACAAGACGTCACGTTGGACTTCTTTCACTATTTAATGATCATTCATTGAGAGAATCATTTTGAAATGCACGCTTTACAGTTTTTGATGCATTGATTTCCCTTCGAGCAGCGATACAGAACATAAGGAGTTCATGTAATCAGGTTTTAATATCAAATACAGAAATGAATGGAAACCAACGGCTGCAGCTCTCTGATGTAAACGTGTGATTTGTAGCAGAGCAGCGTGGGGGCTGGTGAGCCGTGGAGCAGCTGTGCGTGCTGACCTGTTCCAGAGTCACAGTGTGACAGAGGACTGAATGTTTTTCTGACGCCCGCTCTGCTCGTCGTCCGGAGCCAGAACACCAGAACGTTCTGAAGCCAGGAGGTCTGGTGGACAACGCGGAGAGAGAGTGTGTGTGCGCGTGTGTGTGTGTGTGTGTGTGTGCGTGTGCTGCTGGGCCGACATTTTACGACACACCAGCAGGCACGGTTCCCAAAGATCCGCCTCCCTGACTGACTGTTGTGTGTCTGGACTCGGTTTCCTCTCTGGAATTTCCGTCTGTGGAGAGTTACTCAACGTTTTATTCCAGCTGATTTATTCCAAGTGATTGAAGTGCGAGGGCTGAGGGCGAGAATATTATGTTCCCTTCCAACCACTATGACTCATTTAAGGAGAGAACACCCCGCCTCCACTGCCGGTGCATCCCTTGTTTACATCCCAGCCCTTCTCCAGATTGAAGTGATTCGTGCCCGCGATCTTTTCAAAAGCCTTCTGTAGCTCGGCACCAACTCATCCGCTCGGATCAAAATCTGTCCGTCTCGGCGTGGCCTCCTTTCCATTCAGGCCCTCAACGACTCTTCCCAACTGTTTCCTCTCCATTCACAGGACTCATCAGATGAGTTTTAGTTTCAGATTCAACAACCAGCCCCCTTTGCTTTCCAAATTCCTCTTCCCATTCCCCGCCCCCGGTTAACCCAGCGCCAAGCCTGCCATCTCGAGAGCTGCCTCTCCTTCTGCTGCGCCTTTGTGATAATAACAATAACTGTGTAGCAGTGCAGAGGGCTCTCTGTTGAGCCAGCGCCAGGCCGGCTGGCACACAGAACCCTCTAAGCCTGTTCCACCATCTCCAACCAATTCCCCTCTGTCTCGGCTGGCGCTGCAGCATCACAGGCATTAAGGCTGCTATCAATGTGCTCAGCAGCAGGGGCCACCGCCACCACGCTCGCACTCGCTCTATCTTTTCTCTTTCCGCCTCTTTCTATCTCCCACTCAATTCTGAATCCAATTCAAAAAAGGTTTTATTGGCAGGACAAATAATACCTTGTTCTTCAAAATCTCCCTCTGTCTCTCTCTCGCTCTCTCTCTCTCTCTCTCTCTCTCTCTGCGCCGTGCATCCTCTTCTACTTCTCCGTCTCCTGCAAGTAGAATCTCAGCGGAGCAAGGTGACGGCCATCAGCGTGGGCGGGAACACTTTACGTGAAGTGTATTGTGATGCATTACGGGCAGATTAGAATCATATTAGAGGTAAAGATCCACTTCTGCTCTCAGTAATCAACAAGAAGGTAAACCAACATAAAGTCCGGCTGATCATTTATAGGCCTGAATTGAAATTAAAACTGTTTTCACCTCATATATAAATATATATATTTATACATATATTTATATATATAAATATATATATATATATATTTATATAAATATATATACAAACTATATATATATTTAATATATATATAAATATGTATATATATATATATATATATATATATAATATATATATATTTATATATATCAATAAATATATATTTTATATATATATATATATAAATATATATATATATATATATAGTTATATATATAGCTATATATATATTTATATATATATATATATATATTTACTATATATATAAAATATATATTTATTCTATAATATAAATATATATTTAATATATATATATAAATTATATATCAACTATTATATCTCTTATATATATTATATATATATTAATTATCTATATAATATATATATAATCTATCATAGAGATATACCTATAATATACATATAGCTCTATAATATATATATCCATTCACTATCCATCTCTCTCTCTCTCTCTCTCCCTCTCTCTCCCCCTCTCTCTCTCTTTTCTCTCTCTCCCTCTCTCTCTCTCTCTTTCTCTCCCTCTCTCTCCCCCTCTCTCTCTCTTTCTCTCTCTCTTTGTCTCTCTCTTTCTCTCCCTCTCTCTCTCTCTCTCTCTCTCTCTTCACTCTCTCCCTTCCTATCTCTCTCTTTCCCTCCCTCCCTCTCCCCTCTCTCTCTCTCCCTCTCTCCCTCTCTCTCCCCCTCTCTCTCTCTTTCTCTCTCCCTCTCTCTCTCTCTCTCTCTCTCTCTCTCTCTCTCTCTCTCTCTCTCTCTCTTTCTCTATCTCTCTCCCTCTCTCTTTCCTCTCTCTCTCTTCTCTCTCTCGTCTCTCTATTTCTCTCTCTCTCGCTCTACTCTCTCTCTCCCTCTCTCTCTATCTCTTTCTCTTCTCTCTCTCTCTCTTTCTCTCTCTTTTCTCTATATCTCACTATCCTATTTATATATATATATATATTGTGTCTTTTTGGACACAAACAGTGAAGAGTGAATTATTACATATTAAATATTCACAACTAAATCAAAGTTCAAGTTTTGTAAAATAGATATATTTGACTGGAGACATGCAGACGTGTACAAGTGTAGACGATTCATACATGTCAAAGAAAGAAATGTGCTGCTCGTCGCAGAGAGTTGACTTAAGTGTCAGTTTTATATTTAGACGTGGAGGAGGGAGATCTTCAGACATGTTATCTCTTTCCATCTTCCCAGCTGGACATTTTGAATCCACTTGAAACACACGGATGAGACGTTTGGCTCAGTCCGAGAGACAAAGAGAATCTTCTTCATGAATTACATTTAAAATGAATCCAAAACCCCCAAAAGGGCCCATCGGGTTCCGTCAGGTAGTCGAGCTGAGTGCAGGGAATATTTATCATTTGTGTGGACGTGGAGCTTCAAAGTGATCCCAGGATGCTGCATTCAAGAGCATTACTCACATTTAGGAACTTAAAGTGATGCTTACAAACGTCTCTCAGGTGTTGGAAGAACATTACACTTCCATACGACCAAACTGCATCACGCCGCTTTAAACACGCCTAACGTCGTAAACAAAAGAACGCAACAGCAGTATTTAGTTAGGTTTCATAAAAGATCATCGCTTAGCTTAAAATAAGAAAGTTTGTTACGTCCTTTAACTTACGGACCTACGTTTAAATAAGTCGATGTTGACTTTCATACGGGAAACAAACTGCATTCTGGGTAAAAGTCCTGCGTTTGTTTGACCCACTTGTGATTGAAAACATAAGAAATGCAGTTTCTTGAATGGGAATATAAGTTTCTGGAGACTAAGCTGGAAAAATAATGGAAAGGTTTTCTTTTTTAAGCTTCATTAAATTACAATTTATTACACCGTTTGTTAAGTTGTCGTTTAAAGACTAGAAACATGGAAGTATACTCGATCCTCATGTGCATTGCTGTGTTTGCTGTGAGCTCATTGTATCACAGTCTGATTACAACACTCTCACACCCACAACGTTCCTCCAACATGCTGCTCTGTGAAGCCTTCAGGTGGAGTCAGTGAGCTCCTACCTGCCTGCTGCTGCTGCTGCTGCTGCTGCTGCTGCTGCTGCTGCTGACTGTGTACAGTACAGCCTGCAGACAGGCCACAGCTCAGCACAGCCTTTCCCACGCAGAGACACTTGTGAAATGAACATAACAATCTGTGTGTGAGCGCATTTACCCCCGCACCATCAGCAGCAGCACCACGACCACCTACAGAACTGAACTCACTTCACACGACCAAACACAGCCTCCCACCTCAGATGCAATAACAAACACGGCCCGAACACTTGACTGCAATTACTGAGACACAGTTAGAGAATCCATACATAGCCATCGTGGTGAGTGATGCTTAAAGGAACACTTCACCCACAAAAGGACTATTTGTGTATTAATACTGTTGAACTGGAAGTCTTTTAAGCTTTTAAGCGAAACGATGAACGAAGCATCAACACCAGAGAAAAGTCTCAATGACTTGAAGCAAATGGAGTCTGCGTTAAACAACACGACTCTATCAGAACATCTGTTTACACACTCACAACTCTCACACAACTCGTGCAGTGTTGTTAAAGTGTCATGGATCCAGCTGTGTGCTCACTAAACACCAAACACACTCTCACTGAAACCTTCAACTCTCTTTTTATACGTTTTTTAGACTCTTCGTTCACAGAGGAGGCCTGCGAGAAAATGTGTGTGTGTGTGTGTGTGTGTGTGTGTGTGTGTGTGTGTGTGACCACGATCACAGAAATCCATACACTACCACAGCTCACAAAGAAGTGATGTGAGCGTGTGAAAGAAATCCAATCTACCTCTGTAGTCTTAGCGCTTGACACTTAAACAAGCGAGTGACTCCACAACGTTGTGTGTACAGTGTGTGTGTGTGTGTGTGTGTGTGTGTGTGTGTGTGTGTGTGTGTGTGTGTGTGTGTGAGTGTGTGTGTGTGTGTGTGTGTGTGTGTGTGTGTGTGTGTGTGGTATTAAGAGGCAGGAGAAGCTGCTGGCCCAGATGAAGACAAAGAGCCCAGCGGCTGAATTGAGCAGCAGCTCTCAGACAGGATTACACAACAGCTCCTAAAGACTGCTTTTAATAGCAAGACTGGATGTTGTTTCCCTCCCACTCATCCCATCCAGCCATCTATCCATATATATACCCCCCCCCCCCCTTCTTCCTCTCCCTCATCAATAATGTTCAATCTAAGCATACACACACACAGGAATGTGAGTGTGTATACATATTATATGCAAGTCTGTGTGTTTGAGTGATTCTGTACCTCCGTGCTTCGAATCTCATTAAAACCGCTGCCAACTGTTACAGTCCAACATGTGCGTGCATGTGTGAGTCTCTCTCTCCTTTTTCTGTTGTTGTTGAGGACTGTTATTATGATTGAATCAAGTTGTTTTTCACCTCAACTTGGAGCCTCTGCTCCAATCAGCTGCCCTGTCAGGCCCAGCCAATCACAGCGTCCGCGCAAAGCTGGAACGGAGAGCAGGTATCAAGCTGGGCATCCCCGGGCGGCACGAACACGACTCCGGGAATTAAGCTCAGCTTTAAATCCAATTTTCAAAACCCCATACCATAAAGATTGGACAGGGGTTGTTGCCGCTCCGCTCAGACTCAAATCAAATGGTGGTTTTATTGAGATTAATCTGCGTCTTAATGCTGCTCAACTGGAGGCTGGGATGGAGCCACATGAGATGGCGGGGCAGAGGAACGCACGGGAGGAACCTTGTGTGTGAGAGGGAGACAATGGCACTTATCAGAGAAGGCAGTAAGGAAACGATAGCATGACAGGAAAGGGTTCTGGATCAACACACAGCCGGTGTGACATGTTAATCCCACTGCTCTGTATTCCTTCTGTGGCGACGCTGCGTCACGAGCGCTCAAACACGCGGGAAAGTATAACGCAACTCCAAACGCACGAACAGAATCTGAAAGGGGAACACGCTGACTGAACTGTGTTGTGTCTTGTGTGGCTCTGGAGGGAACTTTAAAGTTTGAAACAAACAAACAAAAGACTTTCACGCAGGAGACGTGTTCGTGTTCGGAGGGAAATTAAAAGTCAACGTTAATATTTGGACAAATGTTCGTAGATCTTGTCAAACAAAGTAATGTTGTTGCCTAAACCTGAACTTCCTGTGAAGACGGAAGTTTATTTTGAAATGCTAACCAAGTAGATGTGTTGGAAATGTTCCCGACGCTCTTGATGGAAACTTGTGACTAAAAGACAAACTGCTTAAATTCAAAGTATGAATGTGTGTGTGGTGAAACTTTGTGAAAGTAAAGTGGACGCAGTGACCCTTTAAACATGTTGCATCTCTTTTCCAAGCACATGATGGAACAATGGCAGTAAATGTTAAAGCTAGACTTTAACAAGAGGCGGTTTATTGAGGCTGTTCTGTCCCAGTTTACATCCAGTGTTTGAGAGATTCCCATTCATTAATGGACCATCGAGCCCTTTGATGAAACTCCCCCAGCACCAAAACTCCCCCAGCACCAAAACTCCATAAAACATGCAGCAAATGTTTGTCTCCTTTCCGAATGTTACTTCAAGTGTCTACGTGTGAATTCTGGATTCATGACATTTATTTAGAATTTACTTAACTGCAGTTTAAAGCAGACTTTATTTACTCTGCTTTGAAAAGAGTCTAAACTTAGTTAAACATAAAGGCTCGTGCGAGGGGGGGCTGCAGTGTAGGGTTGGAAACAAAAGACCATTAATCCCCACACACAGAATGGGTGGTAAATTTAAGTAGATTACAGCAACCAATCTATTAGATTAACCTCATATTAATTTGAATTTAAGGGATAATCTGTAGTTACATCTGTTTGCTGTGACACCCCATGTCATCATCTCTTGTTATTGTCCTTTTAAACCCCTCGCCTTGTGCCATGCTTTCGCACACAGCCTGTGCGTAATTCAACGTGCGCGCACTGGATAACAGGGGGGGGCGGAGGGGGGGGGGCTCCAAACGGTTTATCCTGAGCTCCCAACCGGCGGCATGGGTGACGAGTTGTGGAGCTGCAAATCGGACCGGAGGCACACTTTGTCCCCCGGCTGACCCGATAAGAAATATAGGCTCGAAACCAGACACTCTGCCGATGCGTCACAGCGCGTAATAGTTGCCTATCCAAAGGGAACCGTGAAGAGGGGGAGTTTGGCTCCGTGTGGCTTCTTCTATATGCACATGCAATCCCTAAATACGATGAACCCAGTGAACCCTCTTCCAGCTCCACTCGCCAGCCCTCCACACACTGTAGTGGAGTGACATGGGGACACGCCACTGACATAAATTGCTGGAACCAGGGCTCAATTATGTGGCTTTCAAATATGCAGGAAAGGAGTTATGCTGCAGACAGACTCAGGCTAAATATAGTGCAGCTTCTCCACTAAAACCTTCACCATGTGGTGTGAGAACATTCTTTCATGTGGCCTACCTTCCATCCGGCTGAACTGTTGCTGTCGCCTTTATCCTTGAAATAAGGAACAAAGCGAACCATCCAGTCGTAAATTTGGGACAGGGTGAGTCTCTTCTCCGGGGTGCTCTCGATGGCACGGGTAATGAGGTCTGCATAAGACAGGTTCCCCCACGCGTTTCGCCGAGAGGACTTGGCTTTGCGCAGCTGGCCGGCCACGTCGAGCGCAGCCCCGGACATGCAGGCAGGAGCGGCCACGACCGGGGCCGGGGCGCCGGCTGGGTGCTTGAGCTCCGCCGGCGCGCCGCCTTTTCTCTCGGCGCGGCATGCAGGCACGTTGTACTGCTCCACTTTGACCGATGCCAGGGCCAGACCCAGGCTCGCATCTTCTCCCCCGGGGAAATCCTCCGGACACGGCAGCGGCCAGGTGCACGACCGCGAACGACTGTGAGGCTCAAATTCCGAATCGATATCAACCTGATGCGCATCCATGCCGCTGTTCTTCATCATCATCAGCATGATGAGCCCCCGCTGAATGGATGTCAAAATCGGGCAAGGTCACTATAACAAAAAGCAGTCAGAGAGTTTTTAAAAAAAGGTCCCTTATACAAAGACAGAAGAATAAATGTGTTTAGTTTCACACACAGAGATGATGAACCAGTATGAAAAAGCCGGCAGCGGTGGGGGGTATTCTCATTCTCCTCAGTGCAACAATGTGGCTTCACATCAGGGCAGATGAAGGTGTATCCGAGGCATCAACAACAGTATCAGTCTCTCTTCCATGTTAATTGCAACAACACCGGCTGTGTGGCTGCATGCAGGACCAAGTGACGGTCAAACATCCATAATGAAAGGCAGACACACTTGGAGAATGTCTCTGTGCTCCGGCTGCAGCAACAGTTGATCCTTCACACAGATGAGCTCCAGTGCAGGTGAAAAGCAACGCTTATCAAACTCCACCAAATGAACTGACTTTACAATTCTCTCCCAGCTTTACTCGCGTCTTTCTGCAGAATGGGTTGGCTTCAGCTGAAACTCACTGCGAGCGCAATTACTCCCTTTAGAAATAGAAGCCAGCTCTCATGAATCATTTATATGAAGCCGTGCATTTCCAGACGAGAAAAAAAACAAGCCCTCATGGATTTGATTTGGAGCATCCTCTGTGTCTCCTCTGCACGCCGCCAGACGCCTCACTTGGTGGAGTAGATATTTCTACCTTTGTCTTTGGCTTTCCGTTCACATGTCACATGGGTACCGTCTCTCTGCCTATTGCTCTGCCTTTATACTACAAGCCTGTGTGTCTCTGAAGGCTTCAAGCCACTTAACTGTAGCCCGGAATAAAGTGGAATAAGTGCTGCTTCCATATAATTGGACGCCGCCTGGATCAAGTCACTCCCTCCAGAACAGGTTTCCAGAGGAGGAGGAGGGTGTGTGTGTGTGTGTGTGTGTGTGTGTGTGTGTGTGTGTGTGTGTGGAGGGGGGGGGGGGGAGGCGGTGATATTCCCTACAATACAATTTCCAAAGGCAGTGTTTTATATACAGACACATACGATCACATTCTTGAAGTTTATCATCATATTTCTTTCACAAGATTTAATTCACATTTTACTGATTAAAGACAAATGTTAACTTTATTTCCCTGCTTTGTGTCATCTGATAACCTATAGATCTACATCATGTCAGTTACTACAAGCCTCTTCAAAGAAACGTGTCACTTCTAATGTTTGTCTCTCTCCCTGTTCTGGAATAACTCCAAAGGCAAGAAGTCGTACTTTTCATTTGTAAATCCTTCCGAAGGTTACGCTCAGTGTTTCTGTGTAGTTTAGATTAATGAGGCAGCCGGCAGCTTCCTGGGCTGCAGCCTTGATTTGTAGTATTTATAATTCATAATTACCTTTGGTCAACATTTATGTATTTTCTAATGTAATCCATAAGTAAAGCTCCATGTACAGCTGCTAATAACTAAGTTTATAATGAACACTTTGAGCTGCAGCCAGGTCTGAGCGGAGCTCATGAGGCCCATATTTATATATATTTCATTTATTCAGTTCAATTTATTTGTACTTTCTGTTTCAAAGCCTCGTCCACACTGCAGATGCAACACTGGGGGAGAAACGCTGCAGCCTTTATTTGTTTATCATCGTGTTGATAACATCTGCAACATGTTAAAGTTCTACCTGCTTTACAAATTTGCACTATTTTCATTTGCATATTTATGTCACACATGCACAGCGAAATGTAGACTCTGCATCCTCGTATTAAGAGCAGTGTGCAGCTGCTATACAGGCCGGGGAGCATCGTGGGGTCCGGGGCCTTGAACCGGCGACCCTCCGGTTCCCGTCTCTGACTCCTCACCGGCTGTACCCCCAGGAGATCTGAACTCTAGTGACCTCTTTCTAGTTTTTTGTTGTTTTTCCCTCTCAATCTTAGAACTTTTCTTCCTACCTTCTCTCAACTTATCCATCAAAACCGCATGAAGATAAAATCACATGAGATTATTTGTGGGGGTCAAAGAATAAAACTTCCAAGTCCCCTCACTGTCTTTGTCACACACTATCCCCTTTGGTGGCTCTGAGTCCATACAGCCGGCTCCATCAATAGCCGCTCTGTGTGTAGTGTGCTCCTTTTGGAAACCCCCAACACTGACGGAGGCTGCCACTCTTTGACAGCCGGTTGTCAGTGACAACCATAACCTCAAATGTACCTAAATGGAATGCTTTCATGAGGACTAACTGGGCCGATCAACACGAAGAGAGAGCGTGATCAGTGTGTGAGTGTGTGTGTGTGTGTGTGTGTGTGTGTGTGTGTGTGTGTGTGTGTGTGTGAGTAAAAAGTGCTTTAAATGGGAACAAACAGAGGGAAAATTTAAAACACATGGCTCTGTGGTTTTGGAGAGGAGATTTTTATGCGCCGCAGAGAAGTTGTAACAGGAATGTGGTGTGACTCCTATCATACGGAATGAAAACACTGAGGCCGAGCCAGCAGGGTGGATATAGGGTGTTCAGCTGTGGCTTACAGCAAAATGCTCGTCATCACGGGCTAGGTGATGTGCCGCCGCAGCGTAAACACGAGAAGTATGAGTCACACGGCCGGACACGACACGAGGCAGACACAGAATTACATGTTTTCAAACAGGGGGGAGTGGATTTGTGGAAGATACTGAGACCGTTTGTGCAAAATGTGAAGCGAGCCTGAACATTCAGCTCTTCCAAGAAACATATTTTTTCATCAGTGTTCCATTTCCAGCTATGATTTGTCAGATTAACTAAATCTGCCAACTGGATTTGTGTGAGATTCATGTTTATCCGTTTGTCCCTCTGTTTTCTCAGCATCAAATATTGATGATATGCATATTGACTGTCATTGCGACCTCCTTCAAGCTGCCTCTTCTTATTGATCTCTAAGTCCACTGATATATGATGGGATGTAGTGGAACTTAAACAACCTATACACCAAAAATCCATTCACACAGTTTTAAATCTATCCAATTTAAAGGAACAGTGCAATATTTATAGTCTAGTGTGGACATACTGTAGCTGCAGGGCGTGTTAGCCTGCCTCCTGCAGCTCCAACGCTTCCTTCTTTACTTGTGTAATGTGAAAGGACTCATAGTGACGAACCCTCAGAGAATCCTCACCGACTTTGCAGTTCTGCAAAGGGATTCATCATGTTTAAGCTCAATGTTTTGGTTCGTCTCACCTCTCTCGTAACCTCGTTTCCAGCTGCAGGCACCTGTTGTCAGTAAAAACTGTACATTACCTGACTAGCAGAATTCTCCACAGAGGTCTCCTCTCCTCTCCTTTGTCCTGCACGCTGTTCGGCCGCCGCTAACGTTTGCTCAGTTTGTTTCTCTGAGAACTTGAGATCCAGACGTTCAGGAGGTTTTTACCAGGAGCCGAATTATCCTCAGAGGTCTCCTCGTCTAGAAAACAAACGATCCTGCAAATGAAAAACTGTAAAAACACTGAATAAAGCAGTTTCATGTTAAAAATCAATGTTTCTCCAGGGGGCCTAGGTAGAAGGGGCTACGAGCTAAAGGCTAACGTTTGCTCAGCTTGTTTCTGTGAGAACTTAAGATCCAGACGTCCGAGGACTAAAATCCTTCATCCTTCAAATATAGAGTTAAAAACACCAAGATGTAAAAAGTGTATTAAAACTGGATAAAAAGTCAGTTTATGAAGCTTCTGGCTACAAACACAACGCTGACGCTGCACAAAGGGGAGACGACGCCATGACAGGAGAGAGAGGAAACGCATTTCTCTCTCTCACTTGTGAAGTAAATAAACTCCTGATTGTATTGTGTCACATTTAATGATTATCACATGTACTCGTCCACCTCAATCAAAATGTATTATTGCACAACATGTATTTCTGCACAAATGTATAATGAGCACTATATTAGTTATGAATGTGAAGCACTGTAGGTTCTCTTCAAAGAGTTTCAGGTCTACCTTCATCTCGTCACAACAAGACTGCCCACCAAGGGGCATAACCGCGCCAACATGGACCAATGAGGGACGACGACACCCTTCTGTAGAGAATATAGCAAAATGTTTATGATGTTTTTGCACCACTTTAACCAACAGACAGCTAACTGGCTCTTTATTGATTCAGACTGTGGACTTGGTGTGTGAAAGTGTCCTCGGCTGAGGGTATTTTTGAAATGCTGTCATCATCACTTTAAATAAATAAGTATCTTGATCAACTAGAAGTTTACTGGATTCATTTGAAAGACAATCACAGCGCCCTTTGGGCTTCAAAACCCAACACACTACATATACAACACAGGACTGATGACACCATGACAGGAGAGAGAGGAAACGTTACCTTCAGGAACATTACACGTTTCTCTGGGTTTAAAAATGGTTGGAAACATTTGGGATAAAGTATAAAACTCAACAAAATACAGGTCTGTTTGTTTTTGATGCGTATATACATATTACAAGGTACATATTGTACCTTTTACTAGGCAAGGCTTTGGAAATGCATTCAGCAGAACAACTTTATAAGGTGATAATATGTCATTGTTATGTTTATAGCTAACTCAAATTCTAACCCTGTTTCACTGTCCCCAAGTGGCCAAAAAAAAAATCAATTACTGTAATGCAGCTTTAACCTTCGAGGTGTCAGATCAGTAAATCTTTATGTGGCTTGTTTTGTAAAGCACTGCCATGACCTACTTTGTCATTTAGGTATGGAGACTTGTTGTGAAATGCTTGAACCACAATGTCTGGTTTTTACATTTTATTTCTACATTGCATGAGAAGGGAGGCTTGGAAGACATATTTTGTTGCACTTTTGACAGAGTTATGTTGCCCTGCTTATAGATGCTGTGCTGAAGTTGTGCTGAACACACCCCGGACCATGCTGCTACACAGGGAGGACTTCGATACTGACCTTTAAAGTGAATGTATTCTATCAAATGTTGGAAGCAGCTTGGAACATAATGTCAAGTTCAGAGGTTAAAGGAGAAATTCACTGTTTTCTGAGAAACTATTTGTTTTTTCTTTTGTCTTGGCAGCTGTTTGAGGCGGATCACCAACAGGGACTCAGGGTTCATCCTCCTTTTCACCACTTCATCGCTAACTATTACAAGGCCACGCACACCTTAGAGGGAACACTAATTGCCTCTTCTCCACGGGTCTTCCTCCTTCATTCTCATGCCTTATCCAGTGAGCCAGTCAGTCAACCTGCAGGATTATTGATGTGTTTACTGACGAAGGGGGGGTGCCACTCCCTGCCTTGGGAAACCCCGAGGCTTTCAACTGTTGAGTAACACCGACGGCTGCGAACGCCTCCAATCAGGGAAGTTGGGATGTGCTCCTCTCTGCTCATAATGAGGTAATGTTTCAAGGTTTATCAAAACTTACTTTTGTGGGTTCGGCCGTCAATCGTATCGTCTGTCCGCTTGTTTCTTAACCCGTCTGACTCTTCAGCAGTTAGCATGCTCCCACATTTCAGCGGTTACTCAATGTTCATGATAATCGATGGAAATCATTCAGGCTGTCCCCGGCTGAGAACGTTAAGTAGTCAAAGTGTACAGGTCAAGTCTTGTCTTTCATCGACTGATTGTCAATCCCTCATTGTTTTGCTCATAAAACCAAAACAATGAGCTAAAAGATGCTAAAATGCTCTGTGGAGCTGTGTGGAAGTGCCAAGTTGGGTGATCATTTTCAGTGAGTGACCATTTTCACATTGTTAATATAGAAATACTGATCAGTGCAGCTTCTAACACTCGAGACTGAAATGCAGCTACAAGCGCTAATGGGCCCTGACAGGCTAATACAGCTAAAACATGTCGTTTCAAAGACTACAGAAGCTCAAGTCGTTAATTAGCAAGCGTTCAACCAAAGACAAAGGACTAATGACTAAAATCACCCACTGTGGTGTTTCTTAACATGTAAACCTTCTTTGTGTTTGTCCTCTGTGGCAGCTAGCTGGGAATCTTTGGCTATACACTCGCTTTGGGTAAGTGTATTACAGTACTCAACTTTGTTTCAATGTTCATCCTTAAACAACCTTCCCTTTTTTTTTTTGGTTCATAATCCCTCCCTCCAGCCCTCCCTTCTCTTTACAACCAACCCCAGTTACATAAGACTGAAACTGTTGTTTTCCAGCGGGACTCACTGCTGTGTGCGGAAACTGTGGGAGCAGAGGGTTGGGCATCTCAGCCCGTACACTGCCAATGGCCATCCCAGGAATGCATCCTCTCTGTGGGTCTGGGCCGCAGCCAACCATGTGGCCTCCCAATGTCACCGAAGCACTTAGACAGAAAAGAGACCAGTCCGTCCCCCCCCGAAAAAGCAAAAGTCTGCATTTTGCTCCCATATTGGCAGTACATGTTGAAGTTGTCTAATACTGCACGTGTGTGTTCTGTCTTCTGCTTTTCATAGGTAGGAACCATCACATTGTGCTGAGCCTGCCTGCTTCACAGCCCTTTGATCAAGACAAATACAGTTTTAGTAATATTTAAAGAATTCTCCTCAAGCGATGTTCAACGGTGAAAGGGTTCAGGCAGACGCAGTGACAGACTTCTCTCTGCCGTACCTGACATAAAGAGGTTTAGCTAACACTACCCGACACCTACTGTTAATCCTATTTCACATTGCACTCTCAACCATGAAATCCACTCACAAGAGGAAGAAATACACAGCGATGCAGTGCAGAGGTGTTACAAAGATAATCTTTCCCCCTGCCACTTTCCCCCACTGGCTTTAAAGCAACAAAAGCAAGCAGGTACAATAAAGCACGGGTAGGTCTTTTAAGCAACAACAAAAAATCCAAAGGAGGAACGTTACTTTTTTTGTGAAATTAGGTTATGTGGGAAATAAAAAGAGGAACGGTATCACACTGTGTCAGCGGGCGGTGCCAGACATATGGCAGACATTGGTGGTAAGGTTCTTTTTGCCAACGCTTGATTTGACCCAGTCCCATACAGCTTCCTGATGGTGGTTTCACAAAGTTAATCACATGAACTCTTCCAGGCCTTGCGGTCTGCTAACCCAGCACTGATCCCAGAGCTCAGGCTTGGGTCTGGACAGACGTTCTTCATCGCAACATGGCCTCCGCACGACCGTCACAACCGAGGGTTCACGGAGAGGAGCAACACCGACAACACCAACATGTCCTCCAGCGTGAGTGGCTGAGGTTCAAATCTCTTTCTTGACCGTGGAACTGGAAGTCAAGAAAACAACCCTCAGTCACCGTCATGGTCTGTCCTTCGCCCACAGATGGAGCTTGCTGAATGTGTAAGGAATTGTGGTTCTTTTTAAATTTAGATTTCTTCAGATCACATTAATGACTTCTGGTCCGTGTTTGTTAAAAAGGAGATGTTCAAAGTACATTCTTGACTCTGAAGATGTGAGAAACACATTCTTATTTAACATGTAGAGAAGACGTTGGGTCAAACTAAGCCCTTTCCCCCAGGAGGTTCATGTCCCGTGTGAAAACAAGTCAATGTCGAGTTATTTTAATTTACATAATGTTGCAAACGTACTTCATTTATGCCAAACCATCTTTTACTAAACCGAATCAAGTAGTTTTGTTGCGTTTAGGTTTCATTTCACAGATGTTTAAAACTCCGACTGTAATCAAGATTAGGGCGATTAGAGAGAAACACTATTAAATTGCATTATGGGAAATATAGGATCTCTGCCTCTGCTTCCATCTGACGATTCTTTTGTTAGTGTCTCCTGCGCGTCCTCTGAGTTTACCTGTGGTTAAATTCATGCAACTTAAAGTACTTTATTAAAGTCACAGCTCCTAAGATCAGTTTCAGTCTCTTTGGCAGCACTTATGGCGATCAGCGGTAAATTGCAGGTGTGTTGCAGGTGTGTTGCAGGTGTGTTGCAGGTGTGTTGCAGGTGTGTTGCAGGTGTGTTGCAGGTGTGTTGCAGGTGTGTTGCAGGTGTGTTTTTGGACCCAGAGATCTAAAAACACAGTTCGTAATACTGCAAAGGCTTTCATCAGCGGGCCAGAGGCTGAAACATTCATGTGTAACTCCCTCAGCGGTAGAGAGCGACTGAACAGACACAAAATTGTGAACAATAGGCCACAGTTTGCTTCTTCTAAGAGTCTGTGAGGGATTTGAAGAACGGTCCTCGTGACCTGGAAGAGTTTCAGGTCAAGAAACATAAAGTTTACTGTTTTTTCTTCTTGTTTATTTATGGTAAGCTTGCAACAAGCTCCTGAAACGACATGTCACCGATGGAAACACTTCTCAACTTCTGACTATAAGATATGAGAAGTGAGAACAAGTTGGGATGGGAGTGTGTTGCAGCCGGCGAGGGGGCTGCAGGCTGACAGGAGGCTGTACAGAAAGGCAGTAGACAGTATGGGAGGCCGGCTGTGACAGGGGATGGCAGGGTGGGTGTCACCAGGTACCATTCCCCCTGTCTCGCTGCATCTCAAGAGTTTCGCCTGGCTGATCAGGGGCGACAGGACCGCTGCTCCCAACCTTCAGTCAGCTGTCACACGGGGTCACAGCAGAAGACAAAGTATGCGAGTCACACACTGTACAGGCCAGACACACGTCGGCTACATGCGTCGGCATTCAGTAGTGTGTGCTTGTGGTGGTTCAGGAACAGGCTGGGGGGGGGGCTGAGAGGAAATGATGTGCTGCTGAATTTAATTTCTCTATAATTTCTATTATCTTGGCGGTCACGGGCTAACACTGGGGAGTGAAAATGGAGGAATAAAAACACAACAACTTGGATTAGAGAGAGAGTTCAGAGGGTCGTATATCATTAAGCAATTGAGAAAGTTAATTAGGCAGCTCTGATAATTATTGCCATGGCAACCTGAGCGCACTCATGCAGATTTGATTAACGAGGTGCCATTTATCTGTGCCGGCGAGACAGCAGGGCCTGCACAGAGCTTTAGAGACCCCTAAAGGTGGAAGCTATGTAATGTATGCTTCGTTCTTTTAATGCATGCAAAATACAGATTACGGTTTCTTCTGGAGGGAAAGAAATCCAATAAAGACGCACAGTTTAGTGCGTATTATGAGGATGTGTGAAGCGAGTGCTAAATGTACTTTTCTATTCCCCCTGATTGTCTCCCACTACTGACACAGTGTGAGGGACGAGACCGTCGGGAGGGTTTCCCATTAGAATAAATGGCATTTCTATTTCCAAAAGAGACTGTCAGTGGCACGGTGTTGGGGAAAAATAAAAGATATGATTAACATGTAGAGGAGTGGGGAGTGAAGCAGACACACGGCTGTTTGTGGATTACAGTACACATGTTGCCCTCTGGTGGAAAAACAACATCATTTTAAGCGTGCGTGCCTTTCTGCTGAAGGGTGTCTGGAGTCTTGTTAAGCAGCAGGCAGCGTATTTTCAGGCACAGAGACACTTCATTATGTGGCAGGGACAATTATTAATGGCTGTTAAGAGAGCACAGTACAGCGGTAATGTGAAGAAAATAAAGCAATAAAACATGGCGCATTTGAAAAAGAGCAGCCGAAGCCGTTTCAAAAGCAATAGCTGTCACCAATCAGCACGCAATTCAAAAAGAGAGAACAGATAGGTGCTCAACATCTTCAGAGGATATTGTCATCAACATGGGGAGGAAATGACACATTTAGCATGTGCTAGAGACATGCTATCAAAATCAGTTTGCAAAAAGAAAGAAAGATCACTTAATTAGCACTTTGTGTGTGTGTGTGTGTGTGTGTGTGTGTGTGTGTGTGTGTGTGTGTGTGTGTGTGTGTGTGTGTGTGTGTCAGACACAAGTGGACACATGAAAGTAAAGTAAGCTCAGTGGGAGATTTCTCCAGGGACCCACTAATCCTCCTGCACATCATTTCACACACCAAGTGAGAGGTATGGATTATAGTTTATTATACAAATATCAAGCATAGATGAATTCTAATAACAGTCATATCAATTAAAGCCCTCTCACTCCATATGTGACAGTGCCACTTGCTTAGAAAAAAGCCACGTTCTGGTGTAAAAATAGCAAAAAGAGAGAAAGAAATGATTTCACTGTCACAAGCAGCGGCTTCTTTATTGAGCTGCTTTGAAGTGAATCCTCACCTGCAGTTCGCAGCCTCGTCACACTCCATTACAGCTGCGTCTGCTTCTGCTTCCACACTGGTGACATGTTCTGCCTGTTTTCATGAGTAAATCTGCGACTGACCAAATATTATTCACACAAAGAAGAATTCACACAGAAGGTGGTCAGGAGAGAAATATCTGAGACACCGCTCATCTTACTCCACTAAGCAACATGTCTTTAATGCATTATACAGTATTATATATATATATATATATATATATATATATATATATATATATATAATATATATAAAGCACTACGCTGTATCTTTATACATCAGCTAACAGTCACATGGACACTGTGCAGGTACATTTATCCATGAGTCATCATAAAGCTCCAGCATCTCTTATATTGATATTAAAGCTGCATGAAATGTTATCACGAGCATCACGACGCTGCAGACGAGCCGCGCCTGCTGCCACGTTGTCTCAATGGTTAGCGTTAGGTAGAAATGTTTTAGGTTAAAATAAGTATATTTGTTATTTAACTTAAGAACGTTACGTACGTAAGTTCACGTACGTAACGTTCTTAAAGGACACAAACAGGTGAAAGTCATGTTCTCTCTCCAACGTCCTCCCTCTGTGGACTCGCTTGTTGTACGACGTCACCTGGCGCTCCTGTTATAATTACTCCGGCCACTAGAGGTCGCCACCTAACCATGTCACCCCTCCCTGCGATGATCCACCTTACCAATAGATGATAACGACCAACTGAGCCAATCAGGAGGAAGAGCAGGATCATGAAACCTCAAATCTACGCTCCTGATGATAACGGATATCTCATCGTGGGTAACGTTGGAAGCAGGCGCTGACTGATGACCATCGTCTGCAGTTTCCCCCAGCTGTTTGAAGCTTGTAGCCGTTTTCAGAGCTGAAAGTGAACATTGGACCTGGATTGATGACTTAGCTCTTCATCACTACGGACACGCAGGAGCTCCTCCTTCTTCTCCCGGGCCTCTGGATGTCCCGGCTGCCTCGCTCAGGTTCTGCACCCACATGAGTAAAGAGGAGTCAGACTTAGTTTTGGAGGAATATGGGAGATATAAGATAATATTCATGTTTTCCTAAGATTGAATCCCTATTTAGATTCATAAAACCAAAGTGTTTGTTTTTCTTTGTTGGACGCTGGATGTTGCTTTTCTGTGTCTTCCTCCTTTTGTCTCAAATAAAAACCGGCACAAGCTTTGAATTATTAATGCCTCTACAGCTGTCAATCTCCAGCCTCGTCAGATCCCGAGTAATGCAGTTTCTCTTTTGCAAATGGGTCTGCAGTTTGAAGCTGCTCACATTCACCAGTTTTGGCTTTCGTTCAATCCAGACTTTTTGTTTTTTACGCCCTGCTGAGAACCAACAGCAGCAAACAAAGACGTCTATCTGGCTCTTCAGGCAATCCCAGCAGGGCTCTCAGCTCTTCATCCTCCCCTGCCTTCAGCTCCCCTGGTGCGATGCTGCTTTGGCTCTGAGGTTTCTCTCTAAAGATGTAGCCGCCTGTAGACGCCTGAACGTACCGGTGGAGTCTTCCTGCCGGGGCTCGTGTGCTTCCAGGCGTAGTCGCCCCACGTGCTTAAAACAAAAGGCCATTTTTATTGCATTGCGTTAATTTGTCTGGGACAATGAACATAAAGAAGCCTGCACCTTTTCTTCGACGACAGGACGAATGCACATCCAGACATTCCTTATCGTGGAACCTGAAAAATGTTAATATTACATTTGAGGAGCAGCTTACGATCCATATATATAGAGAGAGGAGAGACGGAGATAGAGAGAGAGAGAGGGAGAGAGAGGGAGAGACAAGAGATAGAGAGAGAGAGGAGAGACAACAGAGAGAGACAGAGAGAGAGAGAGAGAGAGAGAGCGAGAGAGATAGAGGGAGAGAGAGGGAGGAGAGAGAGAGGAGAGAGAGAGGGAGAGAGAAGAGAGGGAGAGAGAGGGAGAGACAGAAGAAGAGAGGAGAGAGAGACAGACAGAGAGAATCAGAGAGGAGAGAGAGGAGAGAGGGGAGAGAGGTGAGAGAAGAGAGAGAGAGAGAGAGAAGAGAG